>NC_051178.1:184088662-184126904 GCF_013339695.2 Rhipicephalus sanguineus
CTCGACGACTAACGTCCACGTTAAATGATTAAACAAACCCTTGTGGTAGCTGTAGTAGTTGACGGTGAAAGCGTCTTCAGAGAACGAGGTGTGATAGCCAGAAGAGCGTCGCATATTGGACGCAGAACTTGGTCGCCCTCCCGCGGCATGTTAAAATGTGATTGAACACCACGGCCGAACTAGAGGAAAACGCAAAGCGCGTTGTGCCGTCCCGGTAGCCCGGCCACGATTTTTCTTGGGGTGAGCGGGGAACGCGGTGTTACAGCCAGTTGAGGCAGACGCGCGTCGCAGAACTATTTTTGTTTGGATTAGCTTGATGCTATGAGTGAAGCCGACGCTAGCCACCATACCGACGCTTCTGCGACGCTTGGACTAAGGCCGCCACATCGCGGTTGGTTAAGGCACTGACAAAATTGAACTTTTATTTAAAACGCGCCGAATGGGATGGACGTGTAACGCGCTGCAGGTGCTTATCGCGGAGGCCACAGTAATGACGAATTACTTTACTTTACCGCTCCCAAAGGGCAACACCACTCCGCGGACCAGGAGAGTGGTAGATATAAAAGACGCGTTTGTAAAGGCGCCAGAGTCTGTGACCGCGGCGCAGTGGTTAGCATGCCCGGCATCTGTTGTTTCGGACCGAGCGGTCGTGGGTTCGACGCCCGTTGACGGAACTTTTTTTCTTTGCTATCTGATCGTGGAAATTTTTTCGACGTCATTTCCGTGACGGAAATACGTCACTGAATCTTGGTGGACCCCGGCATAAAACACTTTCGTGTTAAAACAACACACACACACACACACACACACACACACACACAACACACACACACACACGCACGCACGCACGCACACGCACGCACATGCACGGAAGGCGTTCCAATCAATGCCGTTCCCATAGACCGGTTGAACGCAGAAAGCGTCCTGTCACTCAAAGAAAAAAAAGAAAGCAAGCAAAATGGCAGGGGACTGGAGTGCTTCTATAAGCACTGTCGAAAGGGACACGGGAAGGAACGGAGGCAACACGTCATCGGACTTACGCTATCCGCGTAGGCGAGGGACGACCACACGTGTCAGAGTTTTTCAACTCGGGGATTAATCGGAGATGAAGGACAGCATTTGGCTGTACCAACAATAAAGAAAAGCGACACACACCCATGGTCGTGCACGTAGACAGCCGGCATATTCGCAGTGCCATCCGATTACACGCACGACCGCGTTCTAGCGGCATAGCTCTTCTCGCGTCTCCGACTTCGATCGTTCCGTTTCCACTACCTTTATTTCCCTCGGCTCCCTCCGTACACTGCACATACGCCTGACCGAGCCTGGAAGGGTCTTGCCTCGCGTTATTTACGGCGTCCAAGTCACGCTCGCTCTAATCCGCGTCACAGGCAATCACTGCCGTGCTGCGGTGGAGTGCCGCGCATGCCCGTCGGGCCATTAACGACTACCCTGTAAACGGCTTCCCGTAGACTATACGCCGGCAGACTGAAGGCTGTAACCAGTAGTGGTCGTGCCCGGCGCATCGCCAGAAGCTCTCGTCCGATTGGAAGAGAGTGCGTTGTTTTGTTGGCTGCATTTAGGAGAGCTCGGAGGGAAAGCCATTTCGTTTCTCATTGGATAGCGGATAACAGAAGGTGAAAAGTATGTCTGAGCACACGCGCAAAAGAGGGACTTAAAAAGGATGCTTTTTATGGTAAATTTAGTGTGATACATGCTGTAGAAGATGCGAAAGTGAGTGAGCCGTCGAACTGAAAGATCAGGAAGGCCCGCTGCCGTTTCCATGATGGAAACGCTCGCTCGATGGGAGCAGGTACCACGTACGTATATGAAGAGCACAGAGCCATTCTGAACCGATCTGAGTGTTAGTGTCCCGAATGAAAGGAACGTATTCGAGGTTTGAACAAATGAACAGATGCGATGTCTGTCGAGCGTATATGGTCTAAACGATGTGGGTACACGAGAAAAAGTGGGGACAGGAAAACCAAGCGCGCGGCTGGAGTTATCAGTATCTAGTTCCATATGTTCACTGCGCGATAGGTGATTTGTTTTGTGAACACCGGGACACTCATATGTCTTGGCGTTCACAAGAAATAAGTGGGGGGGGGGGGGGGGGGGGGGGGAGGAGAACAAGCGAAACTTAGAGGCTTGTGTACGTGCCCGATGGTTAACAGTTCTCAAGTTCAAACTCCAAGTGGTAGTCATGTGCATTGGACGGGTGTTCTGTTCTCCGTGTTATTCTTTTTGTTTTAGTTTATTGGCATTAAGACTCATAATCACGTGCGACACCGGACAGTGTTGTTATAAAGGTCAGATTGAAGGTCGCTCATAAGGGCTACGCATTTCTTTGCGTGTGACGAAATAGTCAGGGACTAAAACTCTTCATTCGAGATGGAGGTCGTCAATATATCAAGCAAAAGAGAAGCGGTGCCACAGTGGATCGCTATGGCACAATAGATGTTACGAGGCAGCCTTTGGAGCCGCGGTCGTTGAAGCACAATCAATCAATCAATCAATCAATCAATCAATCAATCAATCAATCAATCAATCAATCAATCAATCAATCAATCAATCAATCAATCAATCAATCAATCACAATCAATCAGTCAGTCAATCAATCAATCAATGAATGAAACTTTTATTTGTCCAGGAGAATAAAATCAGTTGCTCAGGTGGCGCAACTGTGCTGCCCTGCTGCTCCGAATGAGCAGGAATAAAGATATGAAGGGAGCTCCGCTTTGCCGCGGAGTGATGAGATAAACCGCCTAGGCCTTGAACGGGCGACTCTAATTACGAAGTGCGAGGACTAGAGTTAAATACCAAAAAAAGAAAATGGTGTCGCAACCACCAATGCTGTACTCTCGTTTGTTTAATGTAAAGCACCGACGTCACATCGGGTTGCGGAACACGCGAAATTCAAGAATATGTTAACAGCGACGACATTTGAGCCTACGAGGATTGGGCCATTCGCTTACTTAAATGCTCGAGGGCTTTGACGAGGATTAGCACACTCGAATAACGGATTTGTCAGTCTCGTCGGCGTAACCCCAGTGACTACCACTCCTACATTTCTTACATCGAGGTACACTGAAGGCGTTTATTATTCCGAGGTCATTTTATACTGTGGAGGCATAGGCACAGATTAGTTTATTTTGCCGTTGGGAAACCTTATACGGACATGGGAATGGCGCAGTGGTTTTAACGTTACAAAGCTGAAATTCCAGGGACACAAAGGAACGGTTAATGAAGAGTGCATTGTGTAGTTGGAATGTGCATAGAACGTGCGAGTCCGACTTGATCTTCTGTTACTCATAAATGCCGAACACCAGGAGTGGGTTGTCGAGCGGGCCGGGGCCATCGCCGGGAACTTCGCCATGGATAGCGCGCCGGCTGTCTGCGCGTGCGCCTCAGCGCAAGCGACAGGCTGAATCCAATCAACCAGTAGATAGCTACACGGCAGGCTGCGAAGGCTCAAGCAAAGACAAAATTCGTACTGAAACATCGGAGCAAACGGAGACCAGGTTAGCACGTTATAGAGAAGCTTACCAAGCGCGGTATCGTGCCCAGACAGCCGCCATTTTGCTCGTGATAAATAGGTTTAGAAGATTTAAACCTCAGCCATTCTTTAGCAGACCCTTGACAGGGGATTAGCTTCGGCTTCCGAAGCGAGGACAGACCACAATAATACGCTAAATCTCGAATTATATTACTTAATTCAAACGTGCACATTGACTTGCTAATTGACGAAGAATAGTGCGCCAGAGAAAATGACAGATTTTCGCTGAGAGGGACTTTTTGTCTTGTACGGGCTTAATCCAAGAGGCAGTTCAGTGAAGCGAACACGTCTGACAGTGCTGACGCACAATACAGGAGTACGGACATGCGCGCGTGGTGTACAAGTGCGCAATATTTCTCTAATATACTAGAAATGAATGAGTAGAAAAAAGAGAAGGGAAACATGCGACATGATATTCCTCGCACCATCGTTTTCATTTCCTGTTTTTTACGTGCACAGCGCAGCCACCATAGTGTGCAAGATCCCTATAAGGCACTTTTGGAGTTGAATGCAACTTGTTACACAGATTTAAAAAAAAAAAGCTTTCCCCCTATCAAAATCATTTTGTTTTTGTAAGTCATCTTTCCGTCCCAACGTGCGAGCAGCCCGCTGAGCGTTAATTACATTTTCCTGGACTCTCAATAATTTTTTTTCCATCCATCCATCAATTCGTCCTTTATGCTGATCAGCCGGCTTCGTTAATGATATGCCAAGACATAAGCTAGATGGAATTTTCTTTTGCATACTTTTCTATCGTAAGTACCTCTTTGTGAATAAGGCCGCTGATAAAGCAAACGGAAGTAAGAAAAAGCCAGCACAGTGTCTTAGCACGGTGTTCTGGCTTGCAGAATATTCGCGTGCTCTTGTCGTTCCTGAGGTATAGTGATCCCCGGCACTTTAATGTTATCATTTCCTACGCTGCTTCGCGGACAAGAAAACGTCGCCCTTAAGAACACTTGAGCTAACAATGATAATCCACCACCGTTGGGCAACGCACCGCTTGTTTTTACAAAGTATGCTTCACTATGTGTGATTGCTTAGCCGATATAATTAGTAATAATTTTTTTTTGCTCGTTCCTCATCAATCAGTGCTCCAGAGAGAAAAGCAGCCTGATAATGCGAATTAGACGCGACTTCCCTCCCGGGCAGACAGCCGACCGTCAGGTACCTACTTATTCCCCAAGAATAAACTGACTTTCGCAACGTGGCGAAACGCGCCTTCCATTGGCGCGACAGGCTTGTAAGTAGCAGCGTGTGACGCAAAGCACTTGCCGCATACGCACACGTCAAAGAGGAGCCTTTACCTGAACGAAACTAAATTGGACACGAGCTTCGTCTAAAGGGCTCATCAGAGTGTACACTTGACAACCAGCATTGTCGCAACGTCATTATAGAGAGCGCTTACACGTTCGCTATCTGCGTTAAAGCTATTTAGGCGGTATTTCTTTCGGTGTCTTACTTACAGACGTGCTTCTATTGACTGTCGGCGGCAAGTTCTACGACCGCCTTAACATGTCTGGCGAGTTGACAGAGGCATAGGCGAGTTTGTCTTTACCGCCGGGTTGCCGACCTGCATAGTGTGGCCTCATCCTGATCTAAACGCGATTGTAAGCGCGGCCGTTGTAAGCGCATCGAAAATTAGGCGGCCCCACTTTTGAAATGCAAGTTAGGCTTTCTTTTTCCTTTTTTTTTTTTCGTCGAACGGGCAATCTACTTGACGAGGCTTAAGGCGGCCCCTTTCATCGCGACTGGTGCTAAAGCAGCGATGGAGATGTTAGAATGTTCCAATTTTCAGAGTGTTTGAGAAATTCTTTGGCTGAAAAGAAGGTTGATGCAGGAGAGGAAGACAGATGTCAGAGATGGTGCGATGGACAATGAATTAAAAACAAGAGAGAGAGAGAGAGGAAGGGAGATAAAGAATGAAGAGTCGTTCATGAAGAATTGAGAATGATAAAAAAAAGAAAAGCTTATTCGGTTCTTTTCGCATCCACTCGGTGTCACCGCCACATGACTGAAAAATTAAAGAACTTGAACGTTGTCGTTTTTCGGCTGCGCGTGCGCCGCGGATATAAGATTTTGTAAATCCGGAGCACGATGTTTTAAGCAGCCACTGCGATGACCTTTTTTGCTTGTTCGCGTGTTCTCAACCATCCGAAACGCAGTAGTCAAGTGCAGCTTGATACTGCTTTTCCTTTGAGATTTTCGGTTCGTATGTAATATACCTTCTTTAAATGAAATCTAGCTGAGACGTAAAGGACGAAACGAACGGAGTGCTCTCGCGCGCGTGTTTAATGTTTTGCCTAAAATTGTTTTCACGGCTGTCTAATACAGAATGTGCTCAGTGTTTGCAGGAGTGAGATATTGCTGAAGAAAACGTTTAGCTGCATCCTACAGCCATGACACAAAGGTGGAGGCACATTTTCTTATAGTTTGTTGTAAATGAAGAATCTTAGTCAAGGAGACAGGAAATTTTAATTGAACAAATACCAAGTATGCTGAAGTTCCATTAAGGTAATCTTTACACATATGCAAGTTGTCTAATTTAATATGCAACAGCCCTAGACGTGCGCACGAGGGGGGCAGGGGGGGGGGGGTGGCTCCCTAGTCATCTGAGAGGGGTGCCAAGTTCGCCCCATACATTTGCTCAGTCGTACCATGTCCTTTCACTGTTTAACAGTGCAAGGTGATGGCGATGCAGGTTTTTGACGATAATGGAGGCCCAGGACCACTGATGTTACATTCCAAGAGCTGTTTCCTTCCTATTTTCATTCCCGGAAAGCCGGGGACCAAAGGCAGGCCGTTGTGGGAAGCAGAATGATAACATAGTAGGGTCCCGAGGACTGCTGGGTAAAGAATTCCCAAAATTTGTCCTTCGTAAATATTAAACGTTATTCGCCAGCTACCTTCGCTAACAGTTCGTTGGCTACCAGGATAACTGAGTGCCTTTTAATATACGAAGTGATCAATATGGTGTGCAGACACGCATTCTGATAACAGCAGTCGGTAACACAAAAGAGACGCATCTTTAAGGTGCATTACCGTAGGCAACGCATACGAGGAAGCACGCAGACGCCCACCAGAGACTTGCCCTGTTTGCATTAGTATCCCCCACCTCATCAGCAAGCCCCGCCACGGTGGTCTAGTGGTTATGGCGCTCGACTGCTGACCCGAAGGTCGCGGGATCGAATCCCGGCCGCGGCGGCTGCATTTTCGATGGAGGCGAAAATGTTTGAGGCCCGTGTACTTAGATTTAGGTGCACGTTAAAGAACCCCAGGTGGTCAAAATTTCCGGAGCCCTCCACTACGGCGTCTCTCATAATCATATCGTGGTTTTGGGACGTTAAACCCCAGATATTATTATTACCTCATCAGCAACAAACACGACATACACACACACACACACCAGAATTCTACTACTACGCTTGAAGCGTCGAGTGTGGCACAGTTGGCAGGACGTTATTACGGTTAATCCTCGATAACAGAGAGAGAGAGAGAGAGAGGGAGAGAAAGGTTAAGGGAAAGGCAGGGAGGTTAACCAGAAGAAAGTTTTTCGGTTTGCTACCCTGATAAAGCACGCAACACACCATATTGAGGCACTTAATTGTCTACTTGGCGCTGTAACGCGAAGTCGTAGACGGCAGCCGCTCGATTGTCGACTTGCAACTTCCCATTTGAGCCTTACGTCTCAGGCCTCAAGGGAAAGCGGCGGCGGCGTCAGTCAGTCGAAAACCTTCAATTAAGAGCCTGGCGCGAATTTCACCGCCGAACCTTTTCCAGCAGGAACTGACGGAACGCCGAACATCGTCGCAACCTCGCCCGTAATTCTCGAAAACCCCGACGGTAGAGAGCCTCCGGCGCGGCGGTTCAACCGTCTTTATTTTTCTAGGAATCGAGTTTGCACGAATCGACTTGGGAGAACAGTTTGAACTGCGGCTTGGGAGGAGGTAAAATTAAGGATTAGCCCCCGGGGCGTTCGTTTCGAGATTGCACTGCGTGTATAGGATTGCGGCGCTAGGCAGAGGAGGAAAACAATCCTTGAAAGAAACAACGCGTGGACGCAAAGAGTCAGTTAAAAAGTTTAAAATCTTATTCACTAGCCACATCATTAAACACCAAATGAGCCTCGCACTATTTTGTCAGCTACTTACCGCTATTGTGAAGTAAAATTGAACGAGGTGAAGGCCTGAATTGATTTGTTTCGCATTTTATTTTTGATGAAGTGTTTTACAGTACTATGCTTATTCGTAAACTGCATTAGAAGAAAGGGAGGATTAGGTATCTTTAGGAGTCCGTAAGAGCGCATCTCTCAGGTGCATGAATGCTGCGAAAGCATAAAATAATGATTCAGATGAAAGATCATGGGCTTTCAACAGTGTCTCAAGACGTGTAAGTTTGCTGCTAAACTACTGGCGCTGCCAAGATGCGCGAATGTCTTTTTTTCTTACCGTGACCGAGAAACCCATCACTTGCAACTGTAGGGTTCTAAGCTACATGACATGAGCCACCATTTCTGGTCCTGGCTCTTCCCTTTCGGATCTCTATCAATCATTACCGCAATAAGTGCGATGAGTATATACTTGTGACTCGCCGGCAATTGTCCATTCTTAATTAATAGTTCCGAGTCAGAACTAGCTTAGCTCACGCAATATTACCTGTTCCACGGCTCTTTTATCGTGATTCATCGCTAATTAAAATTTGTCTCTTTCATCACTATTATCAGACAGCCTTTTTCACAGCCTGCTTAACAAAAATAATACCAGGTTTGCTCAGCGCAATAACCTTCTTTTACCTAAAATCCGGTCTTACTAGGGGTAATTGATACCTTTTCTCCCAATAACATTGCTCTTTGGAATAACATTCTTACCATTATTAAGTCATCTGTTTCAGCACAAATTTTCAATGCAAGAACCTTTTTTTCTCACTCTACGATTGAAGAAGAACGTTTTGAACACGAAAGTGTTTTATGCCGGGGTCCTCCACGGCTCCACTGACGTATTTCCGTCGCGTATGTGACGTTGCAAAATATAGAGACTTAGAGTTGGCAAAGAAAAAAGACTAGAAGAAAAAGTTCCGTCACCGGAAGTCGTACTTACGACCCCTCGCTGCGCAGCGCGGGGCGCGAAGCGATTCGGCCACAGACGGCACGTTCTTTGCCACACTAACGGCGAGATTTTTATATACACCATTTGCCGGTGGCGGTACTCAGAGATCGGTGGTACATCAGCGTGTTTTCGTTATCACTAGAGAGATGTCGCAAAGGGCTCGAAGAGCGCGCTTTAAAGGTCGTCGCCTCACGAGGATGAGCCCGCGCCTCTACAGGGCGTGGTCGCTCGTGCGCGGGCTTATCATGTGAGGCGGTGGTGTGTACGTCTTGTGCTCTCACCGCGAGCTTGCGTTGAGAGCACGAAGGTCACTTCGCTCACTGCAGCGGCCGCTTTTGCGGAAGGAGCGCGCTGCTCACACAGAAATAAGTTACGACTGTGATAGTTCGCGCATATAGCAGCGCGTTGCAAGTATCGAGCTGCTCGCCGTTCTTCGCGTGACATTACAATTTATTGCTGTAGCATTCATTCCTTCGCGCTTGGGGCGAAAGAATGCACAACAAACGCTCAACTACGTCTGTGAAGACACGTTTCATTTTCGTGTTATACCAATTACCATGACACAGGGATCAGCCATATTTTTTCTCACTCTACGGTTGCTTCTGTATTCATAGTTTATATAGTGTTTGTAAAAGCTGTATTTTTTCATTGTTAGAAATTAGCAACAAAGCGTAGACTGTTTTTGTTTGTTCGCCAACAGACATTTCTGTTCCTTGAAATTTATTGTAATAATATGTATAATAGTGTTTAGTAGTTACCTAAGCAGTTTCTGCTTTTAATAAGTTGTTCTCTCCTAAGTTTTTCCTTCCGCTTTTATTTTGTTCGCATTATCAATTTTTCACTTGTTTATGAACTAATAATTTGTATGTTTTTCCTGACAGCTTCTTACTCTGGGTCCTCCTCATGTCCCATACAATGTGTAAGCACGCTTTTGTACATGCGATAACAACAATAAACATTAACGATGAAGTTGAACTTGGATACCACTTCTGATATACATCTTGAAAAAATATTTGGTGCAATGGCAAATAGACTTGTGAGTTCTCAAATGCATAAAAACAAGAAAATTCGTTACAGCCTTTTCTGTGTTGCGTTTGGCTTCTTTTTGATTCGCCTTAGCTTCCACGTTACATTGTGCTGGAATGATATTCAATGTAGACATGAATACTTGTGTGGCGCAGATACTGGAACAGCGATAGTGGGTTTTGTCGCAGTGCACTGTGTGGTTGATTACAGCTTACCTTTTTTTTGCCTTTTGCATATTTTTTACTGTTGAGTTTACATTGTTGCACTCCTTCCCTTTGAATGAAGGCCCTCAGGGCATAAAAACATAATAAAGAATGTACTGTTTATTTCGCGATTACAGTGAAACATCCGTGATACGATCACAGCTCATACGAATTTCGGGGTGATACGAATTTTTCGTTGATCCCGGCCAAGGCCCATTAGACTGCAATGCAGTGGAGTACGGTTGTTGCGAACCAATTTTCACCAAGTGACGTTTGATACGAACGTACGCTGCCGCACAGGTACGAAGAGGGTGCTGTCCGTGCTGTCCCGGAAGACGCGCCAAGCACGTGCGAGCGCGGGAACGCAAGCGTGGGCATGCGCGGCGCACCTCCAAATTGCCAGAATTACGGTGTCAGAAAAACACTTTTCTTACGGTCAGAATAAACCTTCAGAGACGCGTCACGGCCTCCGAGATTGTGCGCGCGAATCTGTGAAGCTCTTAAGTGCCTGCGTGTGCCTTCGCGTTTGGATTACAGATGATATTAGCGCCATGCTTCTTTTTCTAACGCGTCGATGCGGGCTCCTGTCGTTGTACTGTGTTTACACGTGCATGCCTCGTGCATCAGACATCCTATGAAAGGTGGACGAGGACCGAAAGAAAAGCAGGACGGTCTTTGCGAAGGAGTCACGCCTCACAACGTCAACATGCACGACCGTTGAGGTCGCACTTGTGCGGGCATGGCCGTAAATATCCCAAAAACATCCCCAACACCTCCGCGATAACAAAATCATAACACAAGACCGTGGTTCTGTAATTTTGTGGCCTTGATCCATCGCGTCAAAGCGCTTCGTTTGTTACTTTCACTGCAGTACTCCGGTGTCATGCAAAAAAGCATACTAAAATTTTGAAGGGGCTACTGCTGTCGCGAGCCACAACGCACCTGGTTCATTAATTAAATATGCGCGTACGGGCTGTGTATTTACGAGTGCTGATATGATTGCCGACGTCTAAAAACATAACTGACAATCATTCAGGGTTCTTCCCGAAGTTACGGCGGCCTTGAAAAACAATGAATGAAAATGTACGCCAGCTTTTTTTTTTTTTTCTTTTGTCGCACGCTAATTTTCCATGCATTCTGGTGACACGAATTTCGGATGATACGAATATTTTTCGTGGTCCCGTCAGATTCTTATCACCGAGGTTTCATTGTACTTATAATTATCAGCGAGGTCAGTTCCTGCGTGCCATGGGCATTGTCCACCACACCCTTTAACCTTTCTGTATAATATACATTACAACGTTACTGTATGAAAATTGCCTTCATTTTGTGTTTTCACTGAGACGTCGGGCTAAATGCATGTTAAAAATTGCAGGCGTGCGAATCTGGACACAAGTCAAGACAACACAAACACCGACTAACAACTCACAACCCTGTCTTCACTTCTCTTGTGTGCGTGTATTCACAACCAGTCTTCTAACATGAATACCTATCAACTAGTTCAGCTCTCCGTTATTCTCAGCTGAATGCGTTCCTTTGTGACATTGACGCACAGCGGTGTCATACTTTCAGAGGTTTTTCTTTTCCTCAAAAGATTTCAACATTGCTTCCACAAGAAAAGTTATCAAGGGCCATTCTACATTCGGAATCGCACTTATTTTTTTTCGCGCAGACGAACGGTGCCCGTCACGCATCTAAGCATCCCCGGGAGCTAACGAACATGGTGGAGTTAGGCTTAACCTCTTTGAGTTAGACACATAACGAATTCTGGCAAGACGCCGTTTCTGTATGGCTCTCGGAAGTCGCGGGAATCGTTTCTATATATATCTACAAAAGCACAGCGCTAGGGGGAACGCGCCAGAAGAGTCGGCGAGTGGGTAAACAGACGCAACCGGCAGTCATGGTGATGCGCGTAGCATCCTTCACGCTAAAACACCCAGAACTGCAAGGAAGCTTATGTGAGGAGAGAGAGAGAGAGAGAAAATCACAGACGACTCCGATGCGGATAGCAGCTTAAAAAGACTCGGCAACGAATCCGTAGACAAGGGTGAAGGCTTCCCAGGAGACGGCAATCGCGTTCCTGCAAGCTGAGAAGTGCGAAAAGAAAGGAACAATGGCGGACGGGGCTCGCTACGCTTACTTCGTTTGCATAGTCGCAGACAGCCGGGCAGAGATGATAAGCGGCGAAAAGTGTCGGCGAAGCCAAGTGACAGCTGGCGCCTCTCCCGGCGCCCTTCGTTATTTATGTAACGACGACAGCGACGTCGACCGTTTCTCTTGGGCTAAGGTGGCGTGCTCGTCAGTGTGGCGAAGATCAGCGCGGTAAAGGCAGCGCGAGCAAAAAGCGAGAGGCTTATGTACTAAAAGGCGCTGGCGCGTCGCCTGTGAGTCCCTCTCTCGCACAGTGCACAGCCAGCTCAGTAAGCGCCCATCGGAGCTCGCTAGGATGAGGTCTTTCGTTCCAGCTTTCCGTTTTACACCGAAAGCTTTTATGAGATCACAACAGCCGATTTTGGTGGCGTAGTTGTCCGCCGCTGCCACCGCCGGTGTCCGTAACCAATACCACGCGCAATGAGAAAAAATACCCAGGATCGAACGGGATTTGAGTCCAGGGCTTCTGCGTGGCAGTCCAGTATTCTACCACAGAACCAAGCCGGTGCTTGGAACTATTTCGCAAGAAGATCCTCTACAGGCGTCATTCCGGGGGCAAGGAATCACGTTAACAGATGTGATATAGCGTGGTAGAAGAGTGAACTAACAACCTCGCGTCACGCCATGCGAATTGCGTAGCGAGTGGGTGATTTAAAGGTTCGCATCCATTACAAAGGGCTCAGCTGTAATTCTTGATCGTCATCAGCCACATCATCAACTAAGTGGTCATTGTACAATGCCTCACAGATGTATAGCGGGTACCTATAGCTTCTCCACAGAATAATGAATAGTGGTATAGCGGGTGCTTCCCTACTTCTCAAAATGATGACGATTTATGGCGTCCTGGGTACTCTTAAACTGTACTTGCATTAGTCGCCCCAAGAGAGTCTTCAACGGGCCGCAGGGAGACCGCTACTCCAGCTTTCGCTGTGACTGTGCTACGTGTTCCGCGCAGAACTGGCGCTGTTTTCTTCTTTTATTGTGATTATATGGACACTGAAGGCGCGTTTTTTGCCGAGGCCATAGGCGTGAGCAGGGTTCCCCATTGGGGGTGGGGGAGAGGGCAGGTTTCGCCGCAGGCCCCCCCCCCTCCCCCCACCCTGGGTCGAGTCCGACAGAGAATGAGCTTCGCTGGATGCAAAAAAAAAAAAAAAATCAAGCAATGACGTGCTTCTCACAAAGGCTTTTCATTGGTCTCCAGCTTTCCGCAGTAAAGTTGGTAAGTAAACGCTTCTTTGAATGCACTATCAGTGTCCTTAATCGCCATTATCGTCAAAAGACATGCGCAGCCATAGCCCTGCGCATTGAAGAATGATGTGAAAGGCCCGACTGAGTAAAGCTATGGGGCAGAATTGGCGACGCCCTTTAGAATGTTTAGGGAGGAGGGCGCCCCCTCTGCCCCCCACGTGCGCACGCATATGGCCGTCGCCCTCGCCATCATGTCCCGTATAAAGTCCAAATCGGTAACATGGACCCGCTCGTCGTATGTTCTGTGTGCGAGCGAAAGCTTGCGAAGGCTGCAGACTGGCACGACTCTTGCAGAGATTAAAGACGCCGGCCAGCTCCTTTGGGCGAAGGAGCACGAAGGGGTGCCGAGGAGGGGAGGGGATGTTGCTGCGTTGCTGGGCAACAACTACCAAAAGGGCGCACGCTATCTCGACTGAGATTATTACACCTCTCATACCTTTGTACTGTGCGTGCTGTCACCGCTTACTTCGCTTTGAAGCGACATCAGTAGGAAAACCGCTTCGCTCACTGGAGCGGACGTATTCCCTTACGCTAGTTTTTTGTAGGGTTATGTGAGATCGGACCCTAATGGAGTTAGCTGCTAGCCTTATTTCGCATAACATTCCAATTTGTTGCTACCGCATTCGCTGCTTCGCCCTTGCGGTGAAGCAATGATTTTTTTTTTCTTTACAGAACAGCGTGATCTATGCTTCGTGGCATTAGTGGCAAGCCTGTTTCTCACCTTTATCAGTACCACGCTGTACCGACTAAAGAAGCTGTTAGTATATACTGAATATTCGTCCTTGTAAGCGAAGTTGGTTGCGGTTAGATCAACGACACGCTGAGCGGTACTTGGAGTGGTCGGCGTTGCATCAACTTCGTCGCACGTGTCATCGGTGGCTGACGTCGCGATCGGTTTCGTTGCTTGCGCTTCATGTCATCGTTATTGCTGTATCGCTATCCTTCGTCCTCATTGTTTGTTATTTCGTCATCGTTTTTTTCGATGCATGGTCATATTTTTTCTTGTTTTCGGAGTATGTGGCACTATTTTGAGCTACCTATTTTGAGTTGCATATAAACATTTAAGTGAGGCAATGCAGAGCATGACACTTCAGGAGTAGCAAACAGCGGAGTTCCCGTACCATCGATTCTATTCTCTAGACCCATCGTTGCGACGGCGGCTGCTGTCTGGTATTTCCCGGGAGGAATATGCAGTGTTGTGTCGTGCGAGTCTGACTGTAGCGTTCACCAACGCCTATTCGAAGATCGAAATGACCCACAGCGCCGAATGCAACAACTGTGCTGTCGAGGAAACTATTGAGCCCCTCCGGTGCTACTGCCCGTCTTACGCGAATGAGAAGCTTCCTCTACAGCTCTACGTCTCCTGGAAGGAAATGCTTTCACCGTCGACAAAATCTTATGACCATGGGAGGGCGCGTCACAGTTGCGAAAGGCAACGAAAACGCTGCTGCGATTTCTTAAGGATACCGGACTGATCAACCGTCTGTAATGCCAAGCGCGGATCTGTTGTTACGTCGGCAGCAACTACAGCGACTTCTCTCTCCTCCTTTCTAACCTATATTCCCCTTCCCCAGTGCAGGGTATCCCACCGGGGCCCAGCCCTGGTTAACCACCCTGCCTTTCTTTTATCCTCCTGCTTCTCATACACTCCTTTTGCGTTCAATTGCACGTGCCTGAGCCATATGTTCCGTGTTGCGCAACACACGAGTCAAGTGAGTTCGCGAGACCTTAAGCCCAGGTTATAGCAGGATTAGCACATGATGTCCAGCAGCGCACCCAGAATAGCTTGGCTGTACGGAGGAGTTTTACGTGTGTGTCTGTTGGTGAATCGACTTCTGAGTACGTTGCCGCGCTTTCTTCATTATCCTAATCTCGAGGGTCGTGTGGCGGGTGGCGGCCGCAGGTGAAAGCGGTGCCGCGCGTGTTGCAAATCGAGGCGGGAGAGAATATTTTCTTTCGGATTTCTTGGCGTTCGCATTAGCGCCGGCGTGGCGAAGTGAACGGCCACATACAAGAGGGAAGATTGGTGGGTAATTTGCTGCGGTTGCGTTGTGTTTTTCTAATTCACCGCATTTCTTCTTGCGTCTCTCTCAGCGGCTTAACCTTACTGACGCTTATAATCATGCTTTCACTGTAGCGAGGTCCCGGCTGACGGTGCAGAAGCCGAAGAGATAATACGCGATTATAAGGACGGTACAAGAAGAGTTAGCTGCGGACAGACAAGAATGCTGTGCTTAGCACGTGTTACGTAAGCACTTGCGTAAGCCTAAATACATTGCTCTGAGGAGGACATATTCCTCAATTCCAATGCACTAATTACCGCCTCGTTTTTACACGTCAGTAAGATACTAAATGTTTTACCATCCCCGGGGCCATGTTTCTAATTTTTTGTAAAAAAGTACATATTCCTGTGGACTGACGAACTTTGCATGAGAGTTCAAGTGACAAACGTTGCAATAACAAAAAAAAGCGGCTACAAAAAAGCAATAACAAAAAAAAAAGGGCTTGTCTGAGCATACGGTGCAGCTTGGTGTCGCGGTGCCGCTTATAGCTCCAATTAGGTGAACGACGGCAATTAATGAACGCCTTTGGGGCTTTGTTCCGCCCGATTCCTTTTGCATACGATAGGGCATATGGTGCTGGTACTTGGGGTATGGGGTACCTAAGACTCTTCAAGAAAGTGACACGAATAACTACAAAAGCGCGAAAGCCCGCTATACAGTCAGCACTTTTTTTGTGGTCACATATCTTGGAGAAACTTATGACTAAGAACAGGCTTCAAGCAAGAGCATTCGTGAACGGGTGCAATACACGAAGTGTAATATGCAATTGAAGTAAAAATCAGGCCTCGGTAAACAGACGCATATCTTACAATGCTTAAACATTTAGTTGCGTTAGTCCAGATGGGTAAATAGATTTTAAACAGACCATTGACAGAAATGTATAAAGAACGAATAAAATGAGATACAAAAATAAAGTATTTGCAGAGATAAGCTCCTACGGGATATTGCACACTGCGAATCGAACACACGAGGGCAGTATTCATACAATCTAAGCCCTATAACTAGGACTCCGTGTTTTCGGAGTTTATTTTTCTTGTAATTCGGAGGATGTTTTTCGGCCGAAATTCGGCGTTTATTGTGGTTCATTTCTCCTAGATCCTCAATTCTCCAAAATGCGGAGTTTAATTGCGCACTATTCTCAGTACTTGAATATCTTCGATGAAATGATATCTGAACAGAAAACATCAGAACACACGAAGCGTATTTAAGTTGTCTGGAAGGTTTGAACGCACAAACAGATATACACACAAACACAAACACTTGAATACAAGGGACCTACGTTTGTGAGCATTACAACCTCAAAGCTTGTTGTAACACACGCAAGCATACTTTACGAGGTCGGTATATATTCGACGTCGTTTTGTGCGCACCAGTGCCGGGAGGGGACCGTATATTAAGATGTCGTCTCGCGCTCCAGGGGGCCCTACATACGATGACGTCTCTACCTCCGGGCTCTAGAGGCTCTTTGTTAAATGTGCGATGGGTGCGGTCTACGAGATACTGAATTGACGTGAAGTAAAGTTGATATCGACCAAACCGGCTGATGTATATGAATGAATGCTTAGAACATTTCCTTTCGATACAAAGGGCGGAACAGGGTCATAGTGACCGTTAAAATCGAAGTTTACTGGATAAATCCGAATTGTCGAAAATTGCCACCGGCGATTGTTTATCGGATTTTTTTCGGATTTATCCAAAACACGGAGCCCTACCGATAACGAATACGCACTTACTGAAGGAGACCTCTTAGCCTGAATTTTTAAAAAAAGAAAGAAACCGAAAAGAAGAAAACGTGTTAACATTATGACTTTCTGTGGCCATCTTCAAAGGGTTGGTTGGGAATATTGAACGGGAAAAATTGTGTAAATTGTGAATACTGTCAGTGCACACCTGGTTCGAAACGTTGCTCGTCTCTGTCATGGTTATCGCTAACAAAGCCATTTAAACAGAGACGCTTAAGTGCATAAGACTGCTGATTTGCTAATGCGTCTGGACATTACCTCCCTTCCTTTATTACATATTTGTGATACACCGACTGAACTATTCGGGTGACAGGGAAGGCAACTGCCTCGAAACGACACTGCGATAGTGAAATCGCCGTGGATTGTCAAAACTTAGGCCAGTTCATTCTGGGAGCAATATAGACCACTTGTGACCTCTCATGGGACGGCGTGACTCGTAGCTCACTCTATCTGCTATATTTCTCTGGTGCTTCAGGATGCGATTCTCAATAAATTCTGGGCTTTTACGTGCCGAAACCGCAATACGATTATGAGGCACTTCGTAGTAGAGGGCTTTGAAAATTTCGACCACGTGGGGTTCTTAACGTGCACCTGAATCTAAGTTCACGGGCTTATACATTTCACCGCCATGTTAATGCGACCGCCGCAGTCGGTATCGAACCCGCAACCTCCGAGTCAGCAGCAGAGCACTGTAAGCACTGTACCACGACGGCGGCATCAGAGCGCGATTCATAGAAGCTGTTTTCAAACGTAGCGGAGACCAATAAAGTCGCCGGATTCAAACAATAAGTTTTGCGTTGTCTCTAGTTGGTCATACTTAGTACTTGGCCTAGTGCAACAACGAATCATAGGCTCGCGCCAAAAAAAAAATGCCTTATTCGTGGTGCGTACCTGCAGTAGCGTGTAATCTTTTGTAAAACCTGTCGCTTTAGGTTATTTCTGCTGCGTGAACATTAATATTCTGTGAATACTTCTGCCGTGCGCACATTTTTTTTAGCGGACAGTCAGTGACGTGAGCATTTTCAGAGTATAGACTTGAAGTATCACTTAGAGTATCACTTAGAAGCATTCCACACCACACATTGTTTCATGAATGACTGCAAAAATGTAAAAAAAAAACCCGTAACACTGTGGTGAAATAAAACTTCAATCTTTAAACTTAGTAAACATGCACAAGAGTGTCAGTTTGGTTGAGATGGTCTCCCATATAACAGTCACGCTGGCGCTTGTCCTCCCTTCTACCCCTGCCTTTGTTTCTTTTTACTCTGAGTTGCGCTAAACACTCAGAACGTTAGTAAACGTGAACATCCGTAAATGTGCTCTTTTCTCAATTTTTGTGTTAACAACATTGCGGGAGAAACTGTCATGTCAGAGAAAAAGACTACCCGGCGCAACTCATAGGCACCAACCTTCGTGTACATTTCTTTTAAATAAGCCAATGGACATGTACCAAGGTAACATTGAAAAGCTCCCATCAAAGCACCGTAAACCTTCATCAGCTGTACTATTTGACCGCTATCTCGGCGACTCGATTGAAAATCTTTGGAACCGTTTTACGCCGCACTCCAGCGCCATCTTAAAGAAACTTTGTCTCTCGAATCGACGTGATCGAAAATAGAAAAGAAGCATTAGTCTGATCTCATCCTTTAGACTCTGAGTACTTCTAAGCTACTTTAGGGGCGACTCAGCACGCTTACTTTGCTCTTAAACAACGTACGTAAGTCGCATGAGTTTCCTAGCCTGCTCCTTCTTTTTTGATGGCGTCTCTCGAGAACAGAGATGAGTGCGACTCAGTTGTTTACCCGCAGGCTTAGCAAACACAAACACTCCAATGCACCTTAACTGAGGACCAGCTTTCATCTGATTCGCCTTAAGCCTCTCCTGGGGCTAACAACAATGTTTTGAGACGACGCGCTCCCTGGACGTGACACCTCGGATGCACTAAACGGAAAAAGCGAACTTGGCGTGTTTGGTTAAAGACCCGGATGAAAAACGAAGGAGTGGGTGCGAAAATCTTGGAATACGGCAGCACCAAGCGTTTGAGACTTTTAGTTTTGCAAGCAAGCGAGTTTTTCGTGGGCATTTTCACTTCACCTTTATTTACCTGGCCGCTATTCAGAGCTTTTCTGATGCAGGGCCCGATACTCAAAGTTCTTCACACGAAAGAGTTGTTTGCTATTGGTCTGCTGCCTTTGCTAACGATATGTGCAACGTAACGATTGGCTGCATGACTTGTGTATGCTGTCGCTAACAGTTCTAGCGTGCGATATTTTTATCTAACACCGGTACACTGGCATGAACTTGCGCGACACTCTCAGTGGATTATCATAAAGCGCGAAAATAACACATCGTGAACAAAAAAGTGCCGGGAGTGGTGAATGGAAGACACGACCAAAGCTTGGAATCACGCTTTTCGTAACTTGAACGACAGCAGAGGTTAAAAAAAATAAGGAAAAATCTACAAACAACATAAGTATTCACAGGCTAAAGCGATCGCTTAGACGGAGTGAAAGCACGTTCCTTGGCTCCAGCTCAAGAAGAAAAAGTTGGCGGGAGCTGCTACCTCGCATATCAGGTCTCATAGTGTTGAATTTTATGACTCTGTCATTTTTACAAATCGAGAAACAAAGCCGTAATTATAAAAAAAGCTGCCATTTTTATCGTCGATAGAGATGCCGGTCAGATTTGAATAAATCTGGGTAACGTGCTCCTATTTTTGCAAGCTTAAGACACTTGTGCAAACGTTTGAAGACTTGGAACGAACGTATATATATATATATATATATATATATATATATATATATATATATATATAATATATATATATATATATATATATTATATATATATATATATATATGTAGATGCTTATTGGAAAGTGCCCTTTTTAACAAGGTTTTGTTTAGCTTAACATGTCACCTAGTTTGACTGATATTAGCCTTCTAACTTGACTGCGCATGAATTCTTCAAAATCTTCGAGCTCGGAGCATGTGCTGTACACTATAAGTATTTATAAGGCAGGATACTTTGACAGTTAGATAGACAAAAAGCGTTATTTATTCTCATATTGCTGGTTATTCGCCGACATCCCGGGCACGAGGAAATCAGTTACATGGAAGCCCACCAAGTGATGGTTATGAAAGTAAACATTTGTTCTTGGATAAGGGCGATTTTTTTATGAACTGCAACATTTTGCTCCTTAGAAATCTGTTTGAATTTCCTGAGTAGCTCCGTGCTACTGTCGGGCGGAGGGCACTATTTTCTTACATTATCGACCGGTTCAGTATGTTTAGAAATGTCCTGTGTTTACGTCAGTCAGCTGTGAATTTCAGGAAAGTGAGGTATACAGGTTATCGCGGTGTCTTATGTGAGGTTATATGAGTAACGTGACTCCCATCGCCGCCATAAAGGTGTGCACTGAGCCTTGAAATGCTATTGATAGGGACTATAGTATCCGATGTATTCAGCGCATTATTCTGTACACAAACCAAGAGCTTTGTGGTGTTGCTTGCGTAGTGCTGCTTCATACCAAAGAACCGTGCTGACTTGAGTCCGGAAGATTGAGTAACACAACGATAGGCTAGTTGTTACAGACAATAAATACAAAACACTTCGGAAGTCACCGATTACGTAACCAAGTTTACTTTGGAGATCCTAGGTTTGAACGCCTAATGACATGTACTCATTGACATTTACGTTGAGTGTTCGGGCTGTACGTTATCTATATTGGATTTCCTCCGAAGACGAGTTCAACGTTGAGGAAACAATCTTGATTTTCGGAGGTCCAGGATATTGTGACTTACGTTCCGTTGCAATTTGTGTGTAAGAAGCGTACTTCCATTAAATGGAAACCACCAATGCTATATATTGTTATTCAAATGGGCTACGTCATTTAGTGACCAAATCGTAGGTGGGAGTACCTCACATAACAAATAAACTGACGTCGACTGCATACGTCGACTGCGTGCTGCAGCCTCAAAGCTGATAAACCAATCGGCGTCGTAGGAACTGGACGTATTTATATGAACGTGGCTCATTTTGCGTGGCGATGGTGGCGCGAGCAGACGCGAACAGCCATAAATCGCGAAGCATTTTGGTTTGGATGTCGCGGTAGCCGCGGTGTGACAATGATCGCTCCTTGAACACCATTCGTGGTTGGACGCACGGCGTGTTCCGTCAGTCGCAGCACCCCTATATGGTATTACGACTGCGTGCCGGAAGCTTACAACGATACCGGTGGGAATACAAACGGAGAACTTTCAAGCACGGCCGAGAGGACAAAAAGGAAATAGTTATATACGTTTGGTGTGAAAGACTCGCCAAGGACACAGTGAGAAATTTTTCATCCGAATATGGAGAAGGTCGTAAAAGAAAGCGGCCAAGGTGTAAGCCCCCTTCCCCCGTTTTTATATTTACTACGTCATTTTACGATTCGGCAAGCACCGAATTTGAAGAACCGAAGATTGGTTTGTTCTGGAAGCGCCGTATCGCACGCAGCTTTTCCCGCAAGCGGGAATCTGCTTCACTTTTCGCCGTTGCAGTCGAAGAACTGACAACGACGCTCTTGGGCTTCGCGAACGGCGATGAAGTTACTGTGAAAAATGATCGGCCGCTGTAGCCGCTGATATCAAGGCCTTGGTACATCAAGGTTGGGAATTTGATGCTAGAACTCAGGAAGACAAAAGAAAACATCGAAGGGCAGCAAGTGACGAAATATGTGGAGGTGATAAGAACGGTCGTAACGGTTTAATAATCTATAAGAAGTAAAACAAATACGAGAGTATTGTTGTACTGAGGAAACCGCAGACATATATTTCACGTTCAATGGCGATCCTATTCTGCTGACGTCAGTGTAAAACCTATGGTTGGCTCCTTTGTCTCGTTCTTAGAACCTCATTTACTATACACTAAAAGTGAGGTCATCCGTAAGGACAGAATTCGATAACTGTGCTTCGAGCTTTATCGTTTGTGAGATAAGTAGACAACGAAGCATGAACCCCACGAAAGCGATGAAATTAAGCTGCTTTCGGGTGAGCGTACGAATATGTCTAAGACTAAAAGCCAATTATAAAGGAGATTGCGAGGAAAGTTTATACCACAGTAATGTTACTGCTTTGATAAAAACAATGACGAAGAAGCCGCGCAAGGCTTGAAACAGCGAAACTGCATGGACGAAGTCTGAAGACTGATCTGGTTGCTTCTAGGTTGTTTCTAGGCCTTAGCTAGGTGATGCAGGTTGTTTTTAGGTTGCTTATAGGCCGTTTCTATAGGCTTTGGCTAGGTGGAACCCTCCGCATGCCTATGGACGGGGGGAGTACGAGCGGCGACGGGCCTGCGCTTCGCTGTGCCTAGCTTCGCGCAACTTAGTGCAAAGTGGCCGCATTTTTTTTCTCTTGATTTTCGGATTAGCGTCCTCATAGAACTAAATCGCCTTTTTTTTCGATCTTTCTTATACTTTCACAGAGTTTGCTGTGCCTTTCTCTCGCCTTCTTTCAGGTGATTTTACGTCCAAGTACATTTACAAGAACCTAGTACTTTTACATCCAATTACTCAGTGCTTGGTTGCCAACTTTGAAACTAGTGTATACAACGCCATTCAATGCTATTGACGCCATTCGACGTGTAAACTCGCAAACGTCCATGTCCGTCAACAGACCCAGGTCGTAGGTAGTTTGTGCGAATCATGGTCATTCATTTTTTTTAGAGCGCTACTATTAGGCGCCCGCTACTGCGTTGAGCGCCCGTTGTCCGTCGCCGTGACCGAGTGAACGAGCGCTGCGGAAGATCTCCTGGCTCACCCGCATCGGGCCACGTGACGCTCTGCTTCTTTTGCTCTAGTGTTTGCGCCGCCAAAACGGAACGTAAAGAATACAAAAAACAAGAAACAATAAGTGGTAAAAATACAAAATAATAAAAAAGAGTACAAAAAGTACACAAAGAGTTCCTCGTAACTGCAGTAGGCGCCAACGAAACAGAAAAACGAAATTAGGAATGCAAACTGGATATGAGAAAAGTCAATCCAGAGATGTCTGTAACTGATCGTACATTCGGCGTCAAAAGTTTAGAGACCACCAGGTTTGAGAAAGCTTGGAATTTCTCAGCAGCTTGTGACCGTACTCAGTCGAACTGAACAGCACATGTTGTTGGCGTGTTTTAGAACAGACGCGAAATCTTAAATTCAAGGCTTCCTGCCGAAGCAGCGTGAATATTCTGCTTTTTCTTGTGTCTCGTGGTCCATAAACTTTTGAAGCTCACTGTACAGGTCTGCCTCAAGTTCTTTGCCTCAGTATATCGCCAAATGAAAGGACGCTTATACCGCTGCGCTCACGTTTCGCATTAGGGAGTATCATAATCGTCGGTAATTTTTTGTCTGCTCTGTCCTACACGATTTAGCCACACTAATCGAAGCAGTTATGGGGGTTGTACAGCACTCCAGCTAATATAGCATAATATAACTCTTGATCTAGAGTGGTCAACAAGCTCCGTGATTAGCAGTTGCCCTCAACGCTAATTTTCTTCCGAGCAACCTGGCTCGCCAGTTGAGCTAGGCAGGTATCATTACTGCGTAGGAGCACCGCTTTCTGTTCTTCTCTGTTATCGCTAACATGGTTGCCTGTAAGGAGCAAATGACCTGGCAATAGTCATTTAGACCCACGCACTCCTATATCAGATACGTGTGACCGCCATTACTCGATGAAGCGCCTAATCACGAGAATGGCGACCAATCTTACGTGTACACTGTATAGCATCGGAACGCGACACCACGAGAAACACGACTAGTTAATTAGAGTAACCTAACCTATTTATGTCTGCATCCGTGTTCGTGTCCAAGTGATAGCAGCATAATTGAGGCGGGCATACTCGTTGCTGCATGGTCGCCTTATCAGGTTGCGTTCTGCAACATTAACACCAGCGTATTCCAGGAGACACTGTGGGCGCTTTGTTGATTTGTGGCTTTTGCCATCAGTACCGCACGCTTTCAAGTCAATTTCAGGTCAATTACCTCTTACAGCGAAGGTGTATACGGCTAGATGCTGGCAGATTGCGTCCGTATACAAAGAACCCACAGGTCAACAATTTTCGGCCAGTCGCAGTTTCACCCCAAAGACGAAGCGTTGAGATCAGTTGGCTATGTATGCGAAAGGTCGTTCGCCTCTGTTCACACACGCAAATTGCACTAAGTATTCCATTAGTAATTAAACTTAGACGCATGACGTCATGCCCGCCCTAGTGAACATGAACGTTTTTCTTTTGATGACAGCGAACGCTCGCAATAACTCGATAACTGCGAGCACGTACACATCAGCCGCACTTTCGTTTCTGTAAACCAGGGCTCTCAATTCCACCTCACCTAGCGGGCCGCAGTCACGAAATTTAGTCCCGCGCGGGCCGGGACAGTGAAGAAGGTTGGAGCGGGGGTGTTGGCGGAATTTGAAGAAAACGTCAGCTAACGTTGCCATTCGAAAGCAGGCATTTTCCATATGCCATGTGGGGGTCACATCTGAAGGGGATTTGATGCAAGGTTTCGAGAAACATATCGGCACTGATCTCTAGAACGAATGCAATCTGGACGCCGATTCTGAAATATAGAGTTTTTGTTCCACGGGTATGTTTTACAGCATGGTGACCAGCATGGGGTGCCTCAAGAAAAGAACGATTGAGACCAATCGCGTCTATGTAGCTCATGAGCAAACTTATTGAGAAAAAAAGGACGAAGACCGTTAAGTGCGCGGCGGGCCGCTAGCGAGGTGTCCACGGGCCGCGTATTTGAGACCCCTGCTCTAAACAAACTTTTCTGCAAAATTTCAACGTATAAGAGCTACAAGTGGGAAGCCCCTACAAGCTGTGATACCCAAAGCTCGGAAAACGTGTCGAAATACATCTGCATGTTTCCAGTCCCTCAGGCATTAATGCATAGTAATAAAACAACGGAGACTCCGACCAAGGTGAAGAAGAAATTTTTTAAAATATATGACAACATTAATGCATTACAAAGCATTTCTTCTTTGTTGGCGTCGGCTAACTTTCTTTGTGATTCGTCCCAATCAAAGAAGATGTCAAGCTCGACTGCGGTTCGTGTACGTAGAAAAAAAAATCAGCGCACCTTGCACTAACTCGCGCAAGGGTGGGTAGCAGCAGAGCTGGAGGGCACCTAACTGGTCCTGGCTTGGCTGGGTTTTTACCCTTTCCCCTCTCTCTTTCCCACCCCTTGCTATACCATACTATGCATGGCTATGCTTGCTCTCGTTTTCTACTTTGTCTTGTTTATTTCTATTTCTTTCTATCTCTCTCTATTTATTTATTTCTCTTTCTCGCTCTTTCTATATTTTTGTCTTTCTTCTCTTTCTTTCTTTCTATCTCCTTCTCTCTTCTATCTTTCTTTCCTTTATTTCTCTCTATTTCGCTCTTTCTCTTTCTTTCTATGCTATGCTTTACTCTCTGCCCTCCTCCTCACCCTCACACATCTCCTCCTCACCCTCACTTCCTTTTCCCACCTCCTTGCTATACTATACTATACTGTACAAGGCTATGCTGTGCTCTGAGAGCGTGCCTGGATAGCCGACTGGTTACGACGCTCGCCTTCGGATCGCGGGTACGCGGGTTCGAATGTCTTTACTGAGTTCGAATGTCGCCTCGCCAACAATTTCTCTCTTTCTCTTTCTATCTCTTTCTTTCTCTCTCTCTCTGTACTCGTTCTCTTGCCCATCAGAATTACTGCATCCCACGCCGGACAAATGTCTGGGAGCGAAGACAAAGTTCTGGGAGTCCTGGGGAGCGGACGTGCTCTGGGAACGAAGCAGAAGAGGAAGAAGAGGACGAAGAGAGCGCGTGCCTGTTCGTGATGATGATAAATTTCTATCTACGACACACGGCAAACCTCGACCGTAAAAGCTCTGCTGTAAAATTGCGTGCAATCCACGGATCAAGCTGACACTTCTTTCTCAGAACATACGGGCTCACCCAAGGCAAAAGCTTCACAGGAAGACGCGGATTTGAAAGCACGAACAGTGCATAAACTATAGAGGCGCCTGAGGCTGGAGCTTGACAACGTGCGCATGTCATAGAGAACAAACATGTTCGCCGCCCGTGCAAACAACGTACACTTCTGACACGGTATATACGCCTCACTAATGAACTTGTCATCAATACACCGTTTTTTCTTGTCTGCGCTCGTGACAGTGTGTAATTATACGCGTATAGTGTTACTGCGTGACCGGAGGCGTGCAAGTTAGCAATACCGCGAGTTTCGCGTAGAGCGGACGCGTGTCTGCGGCAGCATAGAGGCTTGTTCCGAGCCCCCGCCAGGCGCCAAAACAAAAGTGTTGATTTATGCCACTCAAAATATTTACTCACGCTGAAGTGCATGTTTAGGAGGGAGGGAGGGAGGGAGGGAGGAAGGAAGGAAGGGAATTCTGGGAGGTCACGTGAGAAAGTGAGAAATTTATAGCCGCGCCGGCCGAACACCTAAGCCTCTCGCGGCGCCTGGGCGCCCAGCGAACGTGCTCGAGTGACGCGGGATATCACTGCTCTCAAAACGTAGAGGGCAAACGAATAGTAATAATAAATAAACGATTTGAAAAATTGTAAAGTTAGCGTGGAACTGGGGCTGCTCACTACTCGGCTGAACGGGAAATTCACGGCAGGTATTTCCGGCGTAGGCTTCTCCGAGTGAAATCACCGCCATGTTTTCTTACGTAATAAAGACGATACGCTAAGTCGCAAGTTTAAACTTTTCAATATCTGTAGCACTGTTCTCATATGGTGCCTTTGATGTTGCGGGAGTCGGTGCAAAATTATTTCTGACACAACCCCGATAGGCACGCCTGACAATCATTTAGTTATCTTTTCGCGCAAAGCCGCAGAAAGTTATTCTATAATATTATATTTCAATTTTTTTTTCGATTTAGCACAAGCGATATCAGCGCGTTCACTACATCGACATAGCGTCCGCGTAGCCCAAAACATGATATTTAAATTAGGTTAGAAAGTACTTACATTTATTCGCAGGTGAACGAAGCGATAAACGACAAAACCAGCGAAAGGACATAATTATTTCCCTCAGTTTAAAAATTTCTGGCTACGCCCCTGGTGCAGCATTACGCGTGCGTTCCTTTTATTACCTAACCTACCACGGCGATCATCCTGCGAGCCAATTTATTAGGGCATTCTTGTGTGTATACGACATTCACATTGTTAGTGTTAGGAGGTGGCGCTCATGGCAAGGTCTACGAACGTGAAATACGATTTCACCCGCAGAAGTTCGGGGGAAAATAGAAGCCTGAAGAGATTAAAAAGTCCTTGAACGCGGGGTGTCGCTGGATCGAGTCAACGTTTCGGCAAGTGGTCTTGTATTTTTTCCAGGCAGCAACTGCCTACCGTAGCACGCTAAGGTAGGCAGTTGCTGCCTCGAAGATGGCAAGGCAGCTTCCCGAAACGTTGACTTAAGTGACACTCCGTGTTAAACTCAAGTGGGTATGCCCCAGAGGAATTGAGCAAGCCCCACTACCGTGTATAGCAGGTGCCAGTGTCAAACGAAAACGAACACGTGAAAAAAAAGAGAGGGCAAGAAAGAGAGATAGAGAGAGAAAGCGATAGAAAAATGAGAAAGAGCAAAATATAAAGAAATAAAGAGAATAAATACACAAATAGATAGGAATACAGAGAAAGACGTGAAAATAGAGAGAAAGAGATAGAAAGAAAGAGACACGAAGAAGATATAGAAAAAAAAGAGAGCAAGACAGAAAGAGAAAGAGAGAGAAAGAAATAGATAGAGAGAGGAAGGAAGAAATATAAAGAAACGAATACAGAAAATAGACAAAAGAAACAGAGAGAAAGAGAAAGAAATAGAAAAAAGCCGCACCTCCCCGAAGGGGATCGTGAGGAAATGCGAATGCATTTGGGTGCACCCGATGAGTGGGCGATTAATTAATGAAGAGAGACGAGAGTGTGCACGTAGAGGCGTAATGCTCGAGTTGCATTGTGTTACACTTCGTCCTAGTGGTATCATTGCCGCGAGAGATTCGACTTCATCGACTTCCATCGCTATCAAGACACCAATGCGCGTGCTCCTTGCATGATATATATAGGTCCGAGCGCGGAGAGGAGGAGCGCCCGAGCTCTCTCTCCGCCGAGCGAGCTCCGCGATGCGAGCGCCCTCACCGGGTACACTCCTCCTCTCCCTAACCCTCCGCTGCTCCGCGATGCGAGCGCCATCACACGCCCGCGCGCTCCTCCTCTGCCTTACCCTCCGCCGCTCTCCACCTGCTCCGGTTGCTAGGCGCGGCGCAGCTGTTGCTAGGGGCGAGGAGGAGCGCGCGCGGAGAGATACCACCTGTGCGCACGCCGGCCAGGGACGCACGACAACCCCCGACTAAGAAATGCATTCGCATTTAATACAGAGAAACAAGGAAGGCCACCAAGACGCGCTCTTCATTCAGGCTTGGTACCACTATAGCGCGAAGCTGCCATAATTTTTTATCTCACTTTAACCGCAAGCGTCACTAATAGCAGGGCTTGTCTTGTACACGTACGTATATACCGGAGAAAGTGGACTGTGTAGGATCAGTGCTGGGCAGTATCGAAGATACATGTATCTTAGATACTATCTTAGATACTCTTTGGGTATCTTGTATCTGTATCGCGATACGTCTCGCAAAACGAGTATCTGTATCTGTATTTCCGATACATTCAATAATGTATCGTGTATCTTCAGATAAAAGATACTGCTATCGCAACACCACCGTGCGAAACAATTATCGCTGGCTGAACTCCGCTTCTGAAGCTGGTACTGGCGCCACAAAGCCACCTGAATAAAACTAAGGGCAGCGACATAAATTTATCTTTCTGCCAGAGTCCTCTAGTGCGGGCAGGTGGCGAGGTCGGCGCGTCCCTGTTAGTGGAACAGAGTCAAGTGGCAGCGCTCGCGCAGTCTCGACACAAACACGCGCGCGAACCTTTACACCCAGCCCACGTAGTTCTTGTTTTCTCAAATTTTTGTTCGTTTTATTTGTGTCAGTTCCATGACACTTTCTCTTAGCCACAGTCCTACGCCGCGCACTCAAATGCGCGCAGCGTCTGTCACGGAAATTCTTATTCCGCTTTCATGTCGTTATTGAAGATTCTCTTGCGTGGTGCTTCGTTACGAAATCTGAAGAATGCAAGAACGGAGTTGCTTCGCGTCTCGTGGCTTCCACACACCAGCGACTTGAAGGACTTCGTGGATGTAAGTTTGCTTTACATACGATGGCATTGGCTTATATGCAGATAATGTTCTAAGAACTATAGCTCCACCGATACCGATGCTCGATCTATTAGAACAAGCCTTTACCTAGCAAAAGATATCTCAGTGTATACCGTATGTTTTAATTAATGCGAATGCATTTCTTAGTCGGGCTATGTGAGGCATCCGGCGTTGTCCGCGCGCCTCTCCGCTCTTCATCCCTCTCCCATAGCAACAGCTGCGGGCGCGCGCGCTTATCCTCGCCCCTAGCAACCGGAGCTGGTGGTAGAGCACTGCACGGGCCGTGATTCTCGGCCCGGGCCCGGCCCGGGCCCGGGACTCGTTCAAGTTTACCCGCCCGAGCCCGGCCCGGCAACTCAAAAGAGAGACCCGGGCCCGGCCCGAACCCGAGAAAAAATTTCGCCTACCCGGCCCGGCCCGGCCCGACCCCAGATCGGGCCCGACACAGGCCCGAGCCAATAATCTAGGTGGTGTTGCCTGAAGATAGAATCGACCGCAAGGGCGTTTTAAGCGGCAAATATCTACACATGCTTGGCGCATGCTTCGCTAGCAAGTGTACTTTAACATATATGGTACTTTCTTGTAAAAAGGGGCTGGCTCACCGTGGAAACAGTTGAGAGGACATACTGGATACGATGAACGTTTGTTCGGCAATGGTGTACTGTACCCAATTTTCTAGGAATACCATCGGTATCATCAAGAGCGTTTTGTAGCAGATATTGTAGGAAGAAAAGCGATTTCCAGCATGAGTCCGGTTTTGATAAGGAGCGCAATAAAAACAGAGGGGACAAAGAACAGAACGCTCTCTTCACTTTGTTTTTATTGCGCTCTCTATTGAAATTTATATAGACACGAAAGTGAGACAATGAATCGGCTTAGATTGATAAATTGTGCTTTTAGAAATCTAATGTCGTTAGTTTCACCAACAGAGATTCATTAATAAAGGAGAAAATCAAGGTCAACGTTTCATTTTTAAATTTCGCGACAAAATCTCACGCGTGACAACACGGATTTCAAAGCGTATTTTTCGTATTTTGGCGGCTTTGGCTTGTCGAAATTTCCTGAATCTTCGTATGTTAAGTCTGTGGCTCCCCCTCGGAAGACAATGCACTTCATTTTTACCGATTATAAACTGCGTGCGATCTAGTAGACGCCGTCACAATCTATGACGCGTTTGATGCGGGAATTTCATGGTGGCGTCACCAGCCGTAATTTCTTTTTGCGCGTTTTCGCGCTTCCCATGCGTCTTCTCGCGGCAGGCGTGGTGATTTAGAGTAATTTGCTAATGCGACAACAATCGTTTCCTCCTTTAGTGTCCCTCCAAAGCATGCTGTAACGACAAAGTCCACCCTTCTGGATGTGTAGCACATGTATCTTCATCGTATTAGCACCTTGCCAATCAAGAGAAGTACAGGAAAAAAATTCAAATTTATTAGATTTCCTGTAAATACACTAACCTAGATAAAAATTATAACGAACCGCGCACAGCACGTGGACTTTGGAAATATGTAAAAGAAGCCGAATGGAAAAAAAGCAACTATTTGTCACAGCATTTTTTTATATACGCCACCACTGCTATTAAGTCAATAAAATTTTGTGGCAAAGTTTATAGCTTATTTGTTCGCATGTTATTGTACAAAAAATCAAATTAAATAGAGATTCCACTTCACACCATGCGCCCTTGCATCACATGTCCTGCCGCGCTAAAGTTTCTTGCACTGCTTGCGCTAGCCGCAGGGGCGCACATGTGCCTTGAGAAATGTGAAGGCGTCGGTAGTCGTAGTTCTTAACTTCCACCACTGGAGCAAATTTAGGATGTCTTTTTGGACTTCTGCAGAATGAAAATAGCTGTCCAGCTGATCCCTTCATTTCTCTATTCCCGAACGTTGTGCCACTCTTCATTATAATCTATAAATGCCTCTGAGGGCTTCTCCTTGCACTTTTCAGCAGTATTTGTTATGCACGGCTTGCACAGGGCTCTTTTCTGTCTATATTATAATGGTGTATGCCTTCCTAACGATGTTGTACCTGTAAAGGTGGCCTATGCTGGTAAGACTGCACTGGCGGACGAAGAGATTGCAATCTATTTTCGGGGTTCATTCCAGTTTGGTAATAAATGTGTGAATAACCTTCGTGACGTTTACTCATTGGCTGCATGTAATTCGAGGTAAGGGGACATTCCCCGGCATAGAATTCGTGATTCTTATTTCAAGCCAGATATTTCGTCAAGGTAATATACTTTGCCTTTAAACATGAATGTACATGTTTGATGGACTTATGCTGTTCCTGAACATTTGAACGCTGCTGTGGCAATATCAGTAGCATTCGCAGACCGCGGACCTTTCGCTAGCGGCCTGCGGCCCGCACATGACTGTCTTCGTCCTATTTTTCATTCTTTTATTTTATAAGTACGTTCTCGAGCTACACAGGCATGCAGGTCTAAAGCATCTTTTTCGTGAGGCACCACCAGCAGCCACCATGTGCTGATACATAACCGTGAAACAAAACTCTGTGTTGCAGAATTGGCGTCCAGAGTTTAGTCATTTTAGAGATAGGTATCTATATATTGGTAGAAACTTGCCGCCAAATACCCTTCAGAAATGACCCATATATGAAATCTGGAAAAGGTCTTTAAAATTTCAGCGTTAGCTGACACCTGCTAGAACCTATTCTGCCCTCCCCCCCCCCCCCTCCCTTTCACTCCTACCTTCGTCACTATCCTGGCCTTTGCGGAAGTAAATTTTCGTGAATGCGGGACACACAAAGCAGGCTGTGCATGTCCAGCTTGCGTCACATGATTTCAGGGAGCCTAGACGGAGCCACGGAAAAAGAATTTCTTTATAGGGATTGTATACAACGAGACTACGCGCAGTCTCTTAGTTTTAGTGGAGGGCTGGAACTTGCAAGAACGCTTGCCCGCCTTGGGCCTCCGCGATCGCACTTGCGATGATAAGTTATAGCTATAAATTTATTATATTACATTTATCACTGCGACTACAGAATAATATTTGAGATATAAAATAATAACGAATGCAAATAAAGCACGGAATAGCGAGATGTTAGCTATATAAGCGCCTGGTCTATTTACTTTCAGTTCGCTCGTTTTAGATAAATCAGGTAGCTCCGTATGCAAGAAACGAAAGATCACTATACTTGTCGCTCATAAAACTTCTCCAAATAGCTTGACCCACATAAAAAAAAAGAAGAATCGTTTTATCGAGATGAAATGTGAAACGTATATGTGCGCGCAACTTATGAGGAACGCACTTGAAGGGACAGACACTTCAAGAAAAGAAAATGCGGGGGGGATCGGAGATCCCTGCTCGTTCCGCGTTCGTTCTGGCGGTGTTGCGTCACAAAAGTGGGCGGTCCGCAGCTCTCTTCCGCCGAGAGGAAGAGGACAACCAATCGTCAAGCGGTGAGCGGCGAGCTTTCCGGGAGTAGACGCGCATCGTTTCTCCTCGGCAAGGGGACCGTATATTTCAAAACGAAGTGTTTCTCGCCTTCTAATATATACAGTTGTTATATGAAAAGATATTGTTTTTCTTCTCAAGCTCAAACAGTTTCTGAAACAGCAATAGGTTTCAGTGCTGATATTTATTGGCGTTAATTTTTCTAACCTGCTCGCTATGTGAAGTCGTGCACGCGAAAAAAAAAAAAGAAATGTAGCGGTCGGCGCAGTTTTTCAAAATGTCGTCCCACCGGAATGTCTGGCTTGGCTCCCGGGTGTCGGATCGTCAAAGGGAGCTTCTGCTGGCTTTTATGAAAGAGCACCCACAGATCGCTACGCCGTCGTGCCCGCTGGGGCCGTCGTACACGAGTGAGGACCGGGAGGACACGTGGCAGTAGCTGGTAGCGCTTTTGAACTAATAAGTCCCTGCGCGTAAAACCACAGCCCAGTGGCAGGCCCGTTCATTTCGTTCGCACTGTTCGTTTCGAGAACCGAAAGCGACGCCGCACTCGCTCATGTCTTCAAACGGATCTCGCACCTCTAACCGCAAGAGAAGCACACGTCGCAAGCGCCATTTTCTCAAAATCAGCTTTTGCGGCCGCCGCAACCGCTGCATCATGCCGTGCGAAGCCATTTGTTCGCTCGAGAGAACGCGTGCGAACGATCTCGCGCTCCGTTCGTTTGTAGCAGACGACATGCTCGTTATGACGCGGTATGACGTCATCAAAGAATAAAAGATCAAACAAAAAGAAAAATGGCTACGCCCCTCAGAGACGTGGTTTTTTTCCGGCTTCGGCCAATCGCGTGCGCCGCCAGAATGGGTGCAGAACGAACGGCGCAGAACAGAAATCTCCGATCACCCCACTCGTTATGACGCGACATGACGTCAGCAAAAAAGAAAACCTCAAACAACAAAAACAAATGGCGACACCCCCCGGCCTTGAGTGGCATCTCCCAATCAGCGCGCTTGGTCTTCCCCAGGAGAATGAACAAGCGGAACGAACAGATCTCCGATCGCCCCCCGGGTGCCGACGCCACCGTTAAAATCGTGCAAAAAAAGCAGTGACGTCATAGCTTCTGACGGCGACTACTGGGATCTACGTACGGTTCCTAATCGGTAAAAATGAAGTACATTGACTTCTGAGAGGGCTATAGACTTAATATACCAAGTTTCAAGAAGTTTCGTTGAACCAATGACCCAAAGTTACGACAAATACAGTTTGAAATCCGTGACGTCACGCGCGGAGATTTCGGCGCGAGATTAAAGAATGGAACTTGACCCTTGATTTTCTCCTTATGATGGTGAACCTAATTACATTCGAGTTCTCAGAGTACACTTTATCAGTCTTAACTGATTCGTGGTATCACTTTGGTGTCCCTTTATGAGCTGAGCAGAGTCCAAGCCCGGCCCGACCCGAGCCCGTCACCTCAAACCCGGGCCCGGCCCTAAGCCCGGAGCCTCAGGCCCGAGCCCGGCCCGGGCCCGCCATGAAAACTACTTTACCCGGCCCGGCCCGGCCCACGGGCCGGGCCGGGCCCGGGTTTTCGGGTAGGCCCGAGCCCGTGCAGTGCTCTAGCTGGTGGTGCGGGCGGAGTAGCGGAGAGTGAGTGGAGAGGAGGAGCGCGCTCTGGCGTGTGAGGGCGCTCGCATTCGAGCTCCCGCGTGTGTGGAGAGTGTGTAGGAGAGGGCAGGTGCAGTGCTTCACCGCTCCTTCTCTCTCCGTTCGCTCTCTCTCCTCCCCGCGCCACCGCCTCAATGCAGTGCGTTTGAAACGCGTCTGTAGCGTTTGTGCTGCCTTGGCACAGCCTGAAAACAGCGCGTTCTAAACGCGTTTGTGCTGCATTGAAGGCGGTGGCAACATTCCTGAGGTGATTACGAACGCACGTAGGAAGCGTTCGTTGAAAGAGGCGCCCAAAAGGGAGACACTTGAGCGCGTCGATTTGTCCAGCTTTACGCCATTAAAATTACTACGCCGTGTACTCTCGGCGCAAGAAATGCATTCGCATTTCCTCACGATTCCCTTCGGGGAGGTGGGGGCATTTTTTTTCTTCCTGCTATTTTTTTTTCAGAGAGTTTTTGAAATCATAATTTGATTGTTAGCACAAACGCTTTCTTATCTGCGCTTCTTTTGGATATGAGACAGTACCTAGGCCTCTATTGCTTTTTCCGGTGTTGTCGCTGCAATATCTCTTTTGTAAACGGCTGCCAAAAGAAGCTCTCTGCTTTGTTGCTACTTTCTTGTTTCTTTGTTGCTTTTATACTTCACTTGAATTTACTGTTCTGCCAAGGAGATATTCAAAACAAATATATTGTTATTTTGGGCGTGCCTTGAGTATAGAGTAATAATAATATTTGAGGTTTAACGTCCCCAAACCATGTTATGATTATGAGAGACGTCGTGCTGGAGGGCGTCGGAAATTTCGACCACCTGCGGTTTTTCAACGTGCACCTCAACCTAAATACACTGGCCTCAAGGATTTTTGCCTCCATCGAAAATTCGTCCGCCGCGGCCAGAATTCGTTCCTGTGACCTTCGGGTCAGTAGTCGAGCACAATAACCAATAGGCCACCGCGGCGGGCTTTGACTATACAGTACAAACCATTCTACTTTACCGCTTAATAAAATAGTCAAATTCAGTTTGCATTATAATAATGGAAATTATTAGGAGATATCTTATAGATGTTAGATGGGGAATTCGAGAAACATTTATACCAAATGCACCGTTTTTCTCATGAGCGTCCCAACTAGTATATTCAGGCAATTTTGCATAGGCGATTATTTTCTATTGTCTTACCTTAACAGGTAAGCTGACGATACTTCATCTTTAAATGGCATAGCTAATAGTGGTCCCGCCTGCATCGGGTTTCTGTACTTATTCACTGTGAATGTTTGATACAGAACCCCCTGTCTATTTTACTTATAATTTCTTTTCTCCCCTTTTTTAAGCCTCCGTGATTTTTTTTTTGCTATTACAAGTCGCCAGATCATCGGAGCTGTAAGTGGCAATAGCGCGAATAGCGGTGGTGTCCTGAGACGCTTTGTGCAACTATACTGCCATGCGCTCTTATTAATTAATTAATTTATTTATTTATTTATTTTGGTGTGATTGTGTTTAAACCGCAAAAAAAAAAAAAAACTGTTAGCACCACTCAGCGCAAGCCGCGCCGCAATGTTTCAGAAGCTTCGCAATTTTTTCCAATTGTTCTGTTAAAGTTACGCGCAGGACGCGAGTACTCTAGTTCAATCGGGAGCTTGCGCGAGCTCCAGTGATAAAGCTGGAAGCTTTGATCCCTGATCTATGAAAGACGACGCGTTCCGCCGATGATCAGATTATCTTCGACCGACGCATGTGATCGGCGCTATCACCGTACGGCGTGCTTTGCTTGTACTTTCAGTTACTTCGTTTTCTTGACGCAAGTTAGCTCAGTAAAGAGTTTCGTTTCTACAATTTGACTGCGGCCTTCATATTCGACACTATACCACGTGATAATACAATACTTCTAAGACGTTTCCTGGTTGCACATGTTCTTTCGTTGAAGAAAAATTGTTCAAAAATTGCAAGTTCGTGAGTATATTGATAACGAACGCTTTACACTAGAAGATGCGTAGAATATGAACAGCCATTTCTGTTTTATGTCCTCTACGTATACACTATGCGTCATAAAAAATGTCGCTACCAGCTTTGTTGCTGCTGTACACCTGTCCGGGGATCCAGTATTGCGTAGCGGTGACTTACGGACAAGGTGCACGCCGGTATTTGCACCATCGTGACAAGGCTTCTGATTGAAGTTCTTGTGATTAGATGGCAACCCGCTAGCTGGTCGGCAAGCTGAGCAGCGACTCCCATCAATTACAAAAAAACAAAAACAAGCAAGAGCCGCTGTCAGCGAAGTTTATAAAGAAGTGTCCTGTTAAGCAGCTTAACGAACCCCAGTAAGTTATTTCGGAATTGAGCTGATGTACTTTGAGCAAGAAGGACAAAACTTTTCAGATACGAACAGGCATTTCATTCAAATGAAAGGAGGTCGGTCACAGTTAATAAATTTCAAGCAGACATTTTTGTGCATTGGCGTTTGCTGCTACATTATATGGATCTGTAATAACAAATTTGCGAATGTATCGAAGTATCTTAAGATACAGTTGGCAAGTATCGTATCGGATACAATTATTGTGGTAGTATCTTGTATCTGTATCTCAAATACCTTTTGCCTGAGTATCTTGTATCGTTTCGCGATAAAATTTCAAAGTATCTTTGCCCAGCCCTGTGTAGGATGTTGCAAGGTTAACCAGCATAAAGACACAACATGTAGCACAAAATATACATAATGTCCAATAATTAAATTATAGACGTTTAATTGAGAAGGCGGAAAGACTATATATAAAGCCTCTTTGTCTATTCGTATGTTGCGGATATATAAATAGTGTAGCTTTGGTGATGTGAGTGATGTTATGGCAAATCAAATCTCCATCGCTGCGCACGCTTTTATTGGCCCATAAGTAAACAAACTAAATCTCTATGGAACCGCCTATACGAGCTGTAATCTCAGCATTATGGAAATATTACAAGTTGAGGAACGTCGTGGACACTGCTGCGGACTCCATTTCTGTGCGATTCACAGTTTGCATTACCTTGCTTATGTCATAGCGGCACTTTGCACTTACCAACTGCCATGGATCACACGAAGCCTCATCAAGGGACTGTCCATTAGTGAAAAAAGAATGGAGCGTCATGAAACAGATGGTACGGGACGGCTCGACGCACAAAGAGGCTGCTGATGTGGTGAGAAATAGACAACGACGCTCGCGTCGGCGACGAAGGTCTAAGACTACTGCTACCCAATCTGGACGGACAACGCGATCTCCTACACCGACAGATCGTCAGACTTCCCTTAAGCGACAGCTACCACCACTGCCGCCACCACCACCGCCCAACGCATCACAATTGGAGGGCCGGAAAGACGCAGAAGCTTTGAAAGCGGCGGCGGATGTCGCGTGGCCCTCACTGCCACCACTGCGCACTCATAAAGAGTCGATGCAGAATGTCCCGCAGTGTGCTTCATCGTCCACAGACTGCCACGACAAGAACCTACAAGCCCTCGCTGTGTTGAGGTCTCTCATGACCACGATGCGCACTCTTCTCAACGGAATGACAACTCCGTCAGCTCAATGCGCTTTCCGAGTTCTGGATTCCTTGGAGCCAGTCCTTGCAAGCCTTTTTTAACATCTCGCAGAGGAACCGATATCAAAATATTTCTCGGTTGTGACTGTCTGTGTGTGTGCGGTGAACACTGATCTGTGTGCCCGTATTACTTGTCCCCTCTTTCCTCCGTGCTCTCTCTATTCTTTTTTTCTCCCCTTCCCCTCACCCCCGTGTAGGGTAGCAAACCGGGTACAACCTGGTTAACCTCCCTGCCTTTCCTTCGCTTTTAATCTCTCTCCCGTGGTTTCACGCTTGGCG
>NC_051178.1:184127004-184178070 GCF_013339695.2 Rhipicephalus sanguineus
GCTGCCATTAATGTCCCACTAACTCGTTGTCACGGACTTCATCAATACAAAAAAAAACCGCTAATACTCGGGTCACGGCCAACCTCGGAGTGGACACTATACACCTATACGTCCAAGACCGCTGGACACAATGAGCTGAGCGCGAGAAGGAGATTCATGAAAAAAAGCACATGTGGCGCAGACGCTGTTGTATGGCTTGCCGCTACGCAAAGATATATAGCGTGAATAGCACAGCCAGCAGAATGTGCGGCGGCGTGTATTATAGAGCTCTCGGCGACAAAAGCGTGCCGCTCGATAATTCGAGGAACACCGTGTCGGGTGTGCTACGCGATCGGAAGCATTGTCACCACTCGCACGACGACACACGAGTACGCAAACAACGGCCTTGTGTGTGGCTATATGAACCAGTCTGTCTTCTCTAAATGACGCCAAAGGCTGCTTGTTGTCTGTGAAAGCCACACAGAAACTGCGCTACCGTGTCACGTACGTATACCTTTATGTAAAAGCGAAAGAAATATAATTGCAAGGCGTGTCGTTCGTTAGTTAGTTAGTTAGTTAGTTAGTTAGTTAGTTAGTTAGTTCATTAGTTCGTTCGTTCGTTCCTTCGTTAGTTAGTTAGTTAGTTAGTTAGTTAGTTAGTTAGTTAGTTAGTTAGTTAGTTAGTTAGTTAGTTAGTTAGTTAGTTAGTTAGTTAGTTAGTTAGTTAGTTAGTTAGTTAGTTAGTTAGTAACAACTACATCAACCACGTTTGTTTAAAAAGGTTTACTGATCCAACACACACTTTTTTTAATGCGTTGAGCGAAATTATGTTGCAACATTTCTATTAAATTCTATGCCAGGAGACAAATCAGGCATGCGGTCTTGCTTCTTCGCTCATCAAGGAATAAATCTGAAGTTTTCACATTTGTTTACTAACCTTACTTGTTACAAGAACGGCAGCGCGAACTAAAGACAACGAATACAGGACAGTTCACGGTTTTGCTTTTATTAAGCGTGTCTGGCGCTGCCTTTCTAAACTGAGACCTTATCCATACTACCCTGTTTACTGATACCCTTGTTAGTCCCTAATTGTGTTGTTAAAGGGTCAAAATATTGCACGCCGTTTGTACACCTGTGGCCTTGTGATGTGCCACTAGCAACGGGCTCCTACAGTGAATTTCTCAGAAACACTCGAGCTCATTTGTTATGCCTCTAAGGCTGTCGCTGGTGGAGCGACACAGTCAGATACTGGCGTCGTAAAAGTGCAGCCTTGTTAGCACGTGCCAAAGTCATCGCGTAATCTATATGGTTCTCTAGTTTGCTGACTTGTTGAATACAAATAATTCGTCGCGTTTACGTGACAGATGCAGTCGATAATATGATTCTCTGTTCCCAGAACGTTGACAAATCGGGTGCTGGTTCTTGGTATGAAGGTCGCGGTTATTTCACGACATTCCGGATGGCTCAGACATTACCTCAGATTGTTTTGTCGGTTTCGAAGTTGTCAAGAAGAACGAGCAACGACGGCGGGCAATGCTCGCTCGAGCTCGCAGCAACGGAAGCGCCGTTGACTTTCGCAATTCTCCAGAGCGCAAAATCCACCGAAGGCGCGCACATTCGCGGTCACGTATATGGTAAACACTTCTCAGAAACTTCCACGTTATAGAAAAACCTGGTCGGCTGTCTCGCAAATGTCACGCAGACTTTCACTCGAAGCGCGTAGCTTCCGTCATTCAGTTTGCCACTGTAGACTTCTACGATTGTATCCCTATCCCCATTCGGTAACTGTCCCTGGCTTTCTAATATAGGATTAAACCTAACATTATTACGTTCGATATTTCCAACTGAAGTGTTGAGCGGTTGTTGCACGTCTACTTGAAACGAACCAAATGCGACCATATTATATATATATATATATATATATATATATATAATATATATATATATATATATATATATATATATATATATATATATATATATATATATATATATATATACGAGGGCTTCCCTCGACGGCTGTTGGAAGCGGGTTTGCAGGCGCTCGGGAAAGAGGAGGAAGTTGAAATCTCTACGACAGGCTAATCCATTCTCACGAAGACAAGAAAGGTCTGCAGAAATGGTGAAAAGCAGGTGTCTAGCCTTTCATTGCTAAGATTCATACCGTACGCTCAGGGCCAGAGTAATGCTGTTTCTAACTCGCCAAAATCCTACAGGTCATTCCCCTTTAGGTTTTCGTTATTAAGACAGAAGCCTTAGATACCTTATCCAACGTGAAAAGAGACCGTCGGCGTTGGCGGCGTCGGCGCAAACACGAGGGACGCAAAAGGTCATCACGTGATGACGTCATCATGACGTTACCATGACGCTGCATAACGTGGCGTCACATGATGGCGTCACCAGATGACATCGTCAAAGGTGAGCCGATCTCGGAGACACTGCAAAACCACGTGAGGTGCGCAGAAATCTTCCAATGCCTCCGATCCCGGAGGCAGTGCAAAACCGCGTTGGGTGCATCAAGCTTTCGAAGGGGGGCGGGGAGGATTAGTATACAAGTATGGCTTGGTGGGCTAGTTGGTATTGCATCTTGAAGGCTACAGCGCATAAAGACGGGGACAACAGAAGAAAACACAGGACGAAGCGCCGAAAAGAAGAAGTAGATGGCTTTCGCCTTTGCATCGTCTTAGGCAAATGCATAAGGGACCGCGTGGCGTTTGTTAACTTCAACCCCGGAGCTCGTTTTCATTTGAACTGAAGCCACACATAAAGAGTACAGAGAGTGTGGCGAATAGAAGAAAGACTAGGGTATCTCCAAGTGCTGAATGAAAGCAGGTGCGCACGATAGCACGTGCGTATAGTTAATCCTTACCACTTCCCCTAAACGCTCAAAATTATTATCGAATTTATTAAAATACTTTCAGCTGGTTTTAAACAAGTGCTACTGAACAAGAAGCACGTTCATTGTGATAAGGGCGCGGCGGGGGCTTTGAAATGCTCCATTCAAGAGTTCCGCTCCCAGAATTCATGAGAACCTCTTCTGATATTACTGTTGGCGAGAGCGAATTCCATCCAATCCGAAAGCTACGCTTAACAGCGAATCTTGCCAATCGATAACAAAGGCGACTATAAATTGCGAACCAAAAGATGTAGGAAATTGAAACCAGATCTTTAGCATAGAGAACGTGCGACATGCAACAACAAAGGGGGGATTCGGACTGCTAATAAATACCGCTGTTTAGGAAATGTAATGAAAAAGATAATAGTTATTTCCTTAGGACAGTCTTTTATCCAGTCATCGACACCGTTTGCGTCCTTCCGTTTCTTATAAAGAAAACACTGCCTACAGGCACGCGAGGGGCTCATTGGAAACGATGTGAGAACAGAGCAGCAAATAAAAGCTGGAACACGCCAAAGCATAAATCACGGAAAGTGATAAATAGGAGTTATAGCCCTTAAAGTATCACTGCAAAGCAATGAAAGGGAGCTACATGATAGTGAAACTTTTTTTTATCTGTTTTTATCCATCTTTTACTAATTTGGAGGCAATATAGGGTTCGATAAAATCGGATCAAATGAACGTCAGCCTTTCTCACTTTGAATTAAACGAAACCATTTGCTATACTGCATCCGTTCTGCATGGCAGTGTGCATGTGTGCATGTGCGCGTGTGTTGACTGTTATAAATTTTTCACTTTTACAGGACGCACAACACGCCTAAGCATGTCAATGAGCCCTCCATAATTTGTTTATTCGTCCATTTTTGTACCTTTGGCATATAGTTGTTCTTTGATTGATTGATTGATTGATTGATTGATTGATTGATTGATTGATTGATTGATTGATTGATTGATTGATTGATTGATTGATTGATTGATTGATTGATTGATTGATTGATTGATTGATTGATTGATTGATTGTGCGCTGTACTTTCTACGTTGTAGGATATCGAAGAAGCAAAACCATCCAGCAAATTGCGGCACTATGCATCAGAAAATATTTCTTCCTTGAGCAATGTGCAAAACTAAACGCGACTCTGCTGGAGACTTACACTAATTGTTGAGCTAGACTAACTTCCCTGACTCTTTTAACCTTCTCTTCCTTTTTGCCTCATTATGAACGCTCACTGTTTAAATAATTTAAGTTTCGCAAAGTGGCACGTGTTGTACGCCCATGTTGTGCAAAAAGAGCGCTGTCCGTTGCGTCAGTCCAATTCCAACGCTAAGTGACACCTTTGACCTCTTATCCAAAAGCCAAAGGGCAAGACGCAAATAGATGAGGATTATATATTCGGTATCGGTCGAGGAACGTCTCGATTAACTAAGCTTTGATCTGCAGTGGCAAGGTCGAAACGTAATGAAAAGCTAATTAGTTCTGCGTATTCTCCACAGACAAAGCGTCTTGCTAAATCCAAGCGACATGCGCTGCATAAAACAGGACTTGCAGTGAGCCCCTAAGGTTTTCTGCGACTGACTTTGTGTTGCACTTGCTCTGAGATCCGTCCACCGATTTTCTGTACCTCAGAACTCCACCTTGAGACATAGTGATCAAAAGTTCTTGCCTTAAGTTCTAGGCGCGCGAGCTGAGTAGTCACTTCGTCATTGCGGCGTTCGCGTGAATGAGAGAAAAAAAAGAAAACTTAAAGCAGCTTGCCACAAGTAGTCCCAAGCCTGAAGCAAGTGCGGAGCTGGGTGGCCTTCTTTGTTTCTCTTTATTTTTGTCTTTACTTTTTCCTCACTTTCTTTCTTTTTTCTCTCGTCTCTCAGTTTTTTCTGCCTTTTTTGTCTCTATTTTATTTCTTTCCTTCTCTGTCTATGTATTTCCTTCTTTTCTTTCCTCTCTCTTTCTATCTTTCACTTTCTTCCCTTTCTCTCTCTCTATATATATATTCCTCCCTTCCACTTTCTTTCTCTCTTTCTTTATTTATTTCTCTGTCTTTCTTTGATTCTCTCTCTTTCTTCCCTTTCTTTCTCTCTATTTCTCTCTTTCTTTCTATGCAGTGCTTTACTCTCTGCCCTCCTCCTTTCCCTCCGCCTTTTCCTCCTCCTTACCCTCATATATTTACTCCTCACCCTCACTTCTTTTTCCCACCCCCTTACTATGCTACACAAGGCTATGCTATGCTATACACGGCTGTCCTCGGCTATGTCTGGATAGCCGAGTGGTTATGACGCTCGCCTTCTGATCGTGGGTACGCAGGTTCGAATGCCGCCTCGCCCAGAATTTCTCTCTGTTTCTCTCTTTTTTCCTCTCTCTCTCTCTGTACTCGTTCTCTCGTCCATCAGAGTTATTGCACCCCACACCGGACAAATCGCAGCACGTGTTCTCGGAGCGAAGCAGAAGACGAAGAAGTGCACGAGAAGGAAGATAGCAGCCGGGCGCATGTGTTCGGGGAGCGAGCAGAAAGCGAAGGAGGCTGATCATGATGATGATAGTTTTCTGGGGACTCCGCGCGGCCAGAAGGAAAGCTTAACGGCTCTGCTGTTAAAAAAAGCAGAGTTCTCAGGACTAAAGAAATAAGATAAGCGGCGTTCGCGTCGTATAAGCTGCACGGTCCATGAGGCACGTAAGCTGAGCGTTCACTTGATCTTTGCGGAGTTCGCGTGTTAATCATGATGAAATAAAATTATAATTTCCTTAAACAGTGTTCCCAAGCGGGTAAGCGCGGAGTCACCCTATAGCTGGGAGGGTCCCTCATTCTACGAATCCTCTGGCCGCGATCGCCTGGCGGGCCCTGGCGACGAGCCCTCGTTGGTCGTTTAGGTCCCGTGCGGAGATCTTGGCTTCCCACGTCTCGGCGTGGAGGTTGATGTGCGCGGTCGTTGCGAGCTTCCTATTGCCATCTTCGTGGTGCCACGGGCACTCGAATATTAGGTGTGCCAGCGTGTCTGGCACGTCGCATATCGGGCAGTTGTGTGCATGAAGCGTCAGGTAGATTCGAAGTAGCAGGATACCATGCCTGTACGTGTTACGTTGTAATCTTCGGAATGCCGCCGTTTCTTCCTTAGTCAGCTTGGGGTTAAGTGGCGGGGACACCCTGCGAGCTAGGCGATGTTGTTGCAGTATGGCATTATACGTCGGCGGTGTGGTCGCCACTTCTGCTGCGGCGCTGGCTAATCGCGGGACGAGCGAGGCGGTGAGGGAGGCCCGGTTGATGTGACCACGGGCCGCGGCGTGATAAAAAAAAATTTAAAAAAGCTCTCACTTCATCTTCGCGAAATAATGAAATGCGATTAAGCGCAAAGTGAAGAAGACGAACCCCTGGCGCAGCAGACGTCATAGGTAGCTTCTGCAGAGCTACCTACGACCACTTGCGGAGTATAAAAAACGCGGCGTTCTCGTGACGCGGTTTACGGGCGTCTAGAGGAGCGAAAACGACAAAAAAACGAGCGGAAGCATCACTGTGCATATGCATCAGAGCTAAATAAGTGATCACTGAGTTAAATAGTGATTCCTAATTACTTATATTTAATTAATGAAAGTGAGAGATAGTGAGAGCAAATTAGTGAACGTTGGACGTCGATATGAACTGCGCGGCAATATAGCCACATCGGATGGCTTTCGCCTTCGAGCCGTTGTAGGTGAATGTATGGGGCACCTTGCGAGTGCTTTCTTTTTCTTTCTTTTTAAATTGCGGAGCACTTTAGGTGCACGGGCTGTCATCTCATGTCGTCGCTTGGCGTCACTCCCAAAGCATCAAAATATATCAAAAGAGGGCGCTTCATGCCAAGTCAGTACCAAAATAGGTCAAAAGAGGGCGCTACGAGTCAAGACAATAAACAAAAATAGCGCAAGAGAAGGCGCCACTGCAGTAGGAATGGAGGCTTGCTTTCCCGTCATGGACGCCGAGCATGCTGCACGTTTGGAACGCCAGCGCGCGCTTTCCCGTGAACGTCAGCGTCGCCGAAGGACTAATTCGTCTTTCCGAGCCAGCGAAGCGATAGCGAAACGGCCGCGCGGGAGTTAGACGCAAACCTACGGAAGAGACAAGTGGAGGCGAAACACCGCGAATACGAAGTAGCCCTTTGCTTCGGAAGATTCAGACGCAAGCTGATCGCCAACAATGACAGGCGAACCCGCAGTTTCGACTCAGACAGCACAAGCCAAGCGCAAGCGATGCATTGCAGTCTTTTTTTATTTTTCTTAAGCCCCGTGAATGTTTTTGTGTAATGAATTTTTATATAGTTCATTCAATACAAATGCTCACCTGCTTTCAGGTAGGTTGCCCGTCTCTTTTAGTTCGCATCCACTGCGCCCAACGCCTAAAAATAAAAAAGTATTTTTTGAACAAGTCTGTAATTTGTAGGCTACCAATACTGGAGCGCGACTGTATGATAGTAAAGCAAGGTTAGGCTTTTATCAATTACTTGCGAGTCGAAGTAATTATTTCTTTCTCTCGCTTCTTTTGGAAAGGAGTGATGCGGTTGATGCTATAATTAGAACTAATTAGGTCTACTCCACCAACGACTTGAAGCAGAATGAAAAAAAAAAAACTAGATATGCAGATAAGGTTAGCCTCAAGACACAGATAAAAGAAGCAAAGCACCTACAAATAAAAACAGCAAGGCCCCAATTCAGTGAGCGAATGATTGGAATGTTTAATTAAAAGTGGAGCGTTTCTTTTGGTTCTTTTTATCTGACTACCATTTACTTTTTTGTTTTCCTTTAAAGCGAAGCTTACACTGAGCTCAGGAGGAAATTAGAAGCGTATCGAAGCCCATCTTTGTCCCAGCATTCCAAGGCACGATTGCTTTTACGGCGGTGATTAGGCATGGAAGGCACATTAATGTTGAGAGTTGAACTTTCTGAGCTAGTGGCGTTAAGATATAGCCCCCTCTTCGTTTTCGCTTAATGAAAATGCTTTGTTTTCACTCTTCTCCTTTCTTGCACGTGGAATACAGCTTAATCATGCTTAAGCATGGAGATCTATGGAAAAGAATGAAGCGATACTTATCATGTACCATGGGGAGTTAAGCACATCACGCTAAGCAGCAGCGAGAACATTTCTTGCTCACTGTCTCTCTGAGTGGGATCATGAAAGTGAAAGCTCATTCCAGGTATTGTTTAAATTTCTTAAATGCGAAACATTTCTTAACGAACCAAAGGCGCTTTGAGCGTTTCTATCTATCTATCTATCTATCTATCTATCTATCTATCTATCTATCTATCTATCTATCTATGAGACTACGTCTGGGAGCTCTCGTGATCGCCTCATTAGCTTGGTGTAGCCCAAAATTGGAATGGGAGGGTAAGAGGGTTTGACGAATATGACTGTCTGGTCACGACGTGAATAACGTGAATATCCTCTCCAGTACGTCGTTACACCCTTTCCTCCAGACACGTGTGGCACATACCCGTATACCACGGTCCACGGTAAGCGGGTACGCGCCACAGGAGATTGACAGTTGATATCTTCCCAGGAACGGCGAGAACAGATATTGGTAATTTATATGCGAGAGCGTTAAGAAAAACCGACATCGGCAGCGTTGACCCGACGAGTGGAAAGAATAAGAATTAGGATGGCAGCAGGAATCGAACCCAAGCATTCTGCGTGGCAGTCAGTTATTCTACCACAGAGTCACGCCACGTCTACAAACTGCTTCGGAAAAACAACCTGTGCAGGCGTAATGTCAGTGCAGCGTCAATTGTGGTTGCAGTGCGGGCTATCTAATTTTGCACAAAGCAATAAACATTACATATGTACTGCTACGATGCAGGCGTCATATCAGATTAACGTATGTGGTTCCAGTGTTGGCTCCGCTTTTATAGCAGTCTAATAAACATAACATTTGTATTCCTATGATTCAGCAAGCTATATAAAAGCGTTGTTCGACCCCGTAGGAGTACGCTAACGAAAGTTACGTATGATATTCACATCGTCGCACCGTAAAGTACACTTCGTTTCTATAATACTCTTGTTTGTATCCTAAAGTGAGTGCTCAGACCACAAGTTACCCTTTAAACGCCAGTGTTGTCGACGTGCCTAGTAAGCCTACGGCGTGCACACAACTGCTACACTTACAAAAACACGTCGATCCACCTCGTAACGCATGGCTCAAAGCCAAAACATGCTGCATAGGCAACTACTCGCTGATTGCTTCGCATGAAACCTATTCCCAGAAGGCTTGGGATCTGCCGAATTTTTTTCTTTTCTTATTGAGACTAAAACTCTATACTAGATGTAACCTAAAGCGGAAGAACCAGAAGAACCGGAGCATCTCCAGTAACTACATTTTCGGATGTTTTATTGCGAGGAAAATCCTGCTTTTGTAAACAACCACTCCTCGACTCTTCGCAAGACCTGTCAGACAGGCCCCCATGAGTAAAGTTAACTGTGACAGCTCGAAAGCAAAATTGCGGCGTCACAAGGCCACTGCAATGCGAGACTTCCGAGAGGCGGAAGGCAGCACGCCTGCCTAAGCCATTGTTGGATTTCTCATTTGATGTGGCATTGTGCCCCTCCCTCGCGGCAGTCTCGATGCCGTGGCCTCTAATATGACATTACAGCTAAAGCAATCTTGCGCGTCTGGTTACTATGTCAACACGTGAACTTGAGAGTCGCGGCTTTCGTAAATCTGCAAATTGCTAGTCACTCCTACTATGTTCACGAACCAGACCAGCAAATGTCCTAAATAAAGGAAGAAGGTGTCTTTACCTGCCCCTCCCCCCTCACTCCCAACACCTCTATAAAAAAAGAAGAGAACAATGCCTTGACGATTCATTTTACGATTTGCTCATGTCTCGTGATAACTACGGTCGCTTGCAAATTATTTTCTATGTATAGTCACTCTAACCTAAATCTCCCAGGATGAGCATCTTCGGCTTGAGGAACGCACCAGAAAGCTGTTCACAAACTAAACTATTAAGCGAGATCTTCTTAAGGATATTCCTTTTATCTATTTTGGAGGTCCGTCAAAAGCGTAGCCACCTCTTCTTAGTTTATGGAACATAAAGAGTCATTCTATTAGACTCCTATCAGGCCCGCCCTGTTGAGGAGGTGGAATAAAAGTTTTTTTTTCTGTTCTTTTTTTTTTTCATAAACAGCGAGAGAGCTCTTTCTTCGCCCGTTGGCTAATGCCGCATCTAGTACCTGATCCACCACACTTCTCTGGTTTTCCAAGCTCTGGGCCGTCAACATTGCCTGCTACGTTGAATACCGAAAATGACAGCATCACGAGGACTACTGGAAGTGAGCGCCGCAGAGGAAATAACTCTCTCTAAAAACAGTTATGCGGGTCGCTGACAACGTGGCTATAATAATGATGCCAAGAGTAATAACGGTAATCTCGCTACGCATGCACGATGGTGTAACGAAAGCTCCAACAGATGCGAAATGCAATCCGTGGTAGTTATCAAGCTTTCTTTCATTTATTCAGCCAAGAAAACGAGAAAACAATACGAATCACATCGAGCATACTCTTCATTTAGTGGCACAAGCAGCGAACGACACTCCTGCGTCTCTTCCAAGCACTTCCGGTCGAGCTCCTACTTCCGGTTTTTCGAATATTCAGAAAAAAAAAAATCTCGTAAAAAAATGGAAACGATACGAAATCGACGGTTCTGGTTGAAGGGTTGTATTGGATAAAAATTATATGTGAGCATAGGTATTTGAGATAAGGGAAAATTAATTGAATGGGTGCTTTGAAAGAGCATACGCTTTTATTGTGAGCAGCTGGGGTCGTGGCGTTACCTGGTGGCACAAATCTCAACGCGCCTCGCCTTTCTACGTGGCCTTTGAGATCCGCGTCAGCGGTGCGTCTAAGCGCAAAGTAAACCCAAGGAATACGCCAGGGCCCACGAATTCCGAGGTGCGAGAGCCACTACCAGACAACTAAGTATTAGGGCCACCTGCAATCTTTTTTTGTTGTTGTTCTAAAGATTGCCCTTGGGCATGGTAGAACATGGTTTCATATGTACACATACAGATTTGCCTCTAGAATGCTTCATAACGTAAAACTATGATATACTACCATGACGAGGCTTTTCCGCGATGGCGCTACGTGGCAATACTTGCTACAATACACTAACATAGAAAGAGTGCGGTGAAGTAGCGCTGACAACTACGCGTACCTCTAAACAGAGGACAGCTGTGAGACTTCGTTAGTTCCGTCCGTAAATTAACATGCCGCACGACTCTATTCCCTTTTCGAAAACACCTGCTGCTCGTCGACTTTTACTGCAGGTCGTCATTGTGTTTTTCTCGGGTAGGGTTAAGGCAGCTGTCAGCGCTAAGTATCTCGCCAGTTACAGCAGGTTGCCGCATTAGTGTAGCTTCTTACGCCAAGCCGACACACCTCGTCGTAGAACGTACAAAAACAAAAAAAAACTAGAAAAATGAAGGAAGGAAGCGAAGAGGAGGTGAATATTTTTCTTCGCGAAAGTTATTCAGAGTTAAATTTTGAAACAAACACAGAAAGACATGACAGAACGTCGCTGTACCCCAACTGAGTTTATTGAAACAAACACACGCTGAACTCGACACGAAAGAAGGTCCTGGTCGCATGTGCATTCAAGGCAGCAGACTTAAGGCAGGGGATAATAGAACGCAGACTGCTTATAATTGCTTATTTAGTATACTTTCACAAAGAGAAATGTGCATCACCAAATAGCCGCGCGACGTGTTTTGTTAACGAGGCGTTGAAGCCTCAAATTTAAAGGCACAATAATTTATACGTAAAGAAATGTTGAGATTTAGCCGTAGTATATAGCGGGCATTGTAAGCAGAAAAAAATAGTTTTTCCTTTGTCAAATATTATATATGTCCAGCAAGTTTGTGCCCTGAAACCTCTCTTGAAATATGCGGTCTAGAATGACGAATGCGACACGAGACCAAATGTTTGGAAGGCCGCCAGCGTGGCGTCAGTTTGGAAGCATGGATACTTGCGTCAGCCGACTGTCGCCATTCGTCTTGGTAAAAGCGATGAACAAACGACATAGTTTATGAAGGAAATAGTTTTGCAAAAGAGTTGATTTATGTCAGATTGTCTCCTGCTTGTGCATTGCCACGGGACAAAACAAAATGGAAATATGTAGGAGGTTTGCTAGGTGCTGCTATCAGGAGCTGCCTTTTTCTTCCTTCTCTAGGTATTTTCTTTATTATAGCGGAGAGCATGATAGAAAAGCAAACCCGCATGACTATACAGGGAAAGGGTGTAAATCGAAACGGAGGCCTTTCATATTGAAAATACACCTCTTCTCCGAAAGTTTATAGTTGCTGGAAGAAACGCTTTAGGGCAATCGCTTGTACCTATGAAATGTGCTTTCTTTTGACACAGACAAAAAGACAAAGAAAGAAAACTAAACCTCAGGTCCGGTGCTGCTCACCATTAGAGTGTACTCGTTCGACGTTAAGTCTTATCCTGGACAAATATGGAGACTGAATAGCCAGTTAGGTTTTCCATTCCTGTTTTTTTTTTTATTGAAATGATGAAATAGGAGAGGTTGGTGCCATTATAGTGGCACCGGCTGCTCCTTCTCGCTTAGAAGGCAGAATATGTAGTAACAAGATTAATAAGGGCACAAAATGCAATACAGTAAAGCACATAGGAAAATACGCACAGGCGAACATCACATGGCAGTTCGTAAACGTCTAAAACGTCTAATAGGTTCATACGTACAAAATACGCACAGCCGAACATCACATGTCAGTTCATATACGTCTAATAGGTTCATATGTACACAAGTGTTGCATGACAAGTTCAAAGGGAAAAGTCAGTTCACCTGTATACGTTCAAACTCAAATATTCTGTATTGCTTGACATACACAGTAAAACACACTGACACAAATGATGACACATAAAATCAAACGCACTATCACAAACATAACACAATTCTTTCAGTATGAAGGGGAAGTCGACATCGTGTGCAGTAGGTCAATATTTCCATAAATGCCTTCATTTGCCTGTTACGTGTTTTAATACGATAGCAATTATATCGACACTCTCGACGGGTTTCTTGCGTCGCCGTTGCCGTCGCCGTTGCCGTCGCCGTCATGTTGCGTATAAAGTGCAAATCGATAACATCGTCCCGCCCATCGTATTTTCTACCCGCGTGTAAATGCGTGCGCGCGCTGGCGATGAACGCGACTGCAGCAGAGATGAAAGGAGGCGGTCATCTCCGTATCACGGAGGAGGCATGCGATAACATCACCCCTCGCTCGAATCCTGCCGTTGACTGTTCCTCAAGCAGAGAGGAGAGGCCCCGCACGTCTTTGGTAAAGAGAATGAAGGGATGCCAGAAGAGGAAGGGGGAGGGGCTGCGTCGTTTGTGCAGCAACTGCGAACTTCGATCATAAAGGCGCGGTCGCGAGCGCTGGTGTGCGCGCTACCTCGGCAGACATCAGCAAACGGCTGCGCTCTCACCGCTTCGCGTTGAGTCTACAGACTGCACGAAAACCACTTCACTCCCTGGAGCGACCGTATTGCCTTACACCAGCGCTTTGTGAAGTTACGCGAGATATGACTTAAAAGAGTTAGCTGCTAGGTCTTACTTCGTACAACATTACAATTTTTCGCTATCGCATTCATTGCTTCGCCCTCGCCGCGAAACCGTTAATTTTTTGTTTTTGTTTTGTTTCTTTCACTGTTGTGTGTCTAAGGCACTCTCTATACCTTCCTCCCACCCCCTCCCTCCCACACTCACACACCTCAAGAATTCAACCCCCACCAACTCGCCCGCCCTTCAGTATTTCTAAACTGAGCGTGACAAAAATACTTTAGTGCGACCGCGCTTTGACAACATTAGAACGCTCTATCGATGACCTTCAATGACATCATTCTATACGCCATAAAGGAAAAAAAACTCGGCGAGAAACTGCATCAGCTAGAGTCCCATGCGATAGTTCTGCTACTCCAGCCGTCGTTCTAGTACGAATGTCGGTAGCATTTACAAAGAGCCTCTATCACATTAAATAGGGTCAGTCATGGCAGAGAACGTTATGTATCAGATCATCCTGGCAGTTATACCGGAAGCCAAGCTTGGTGAAATCCTGCGTCAATAATGTCACGTGCAAGCTATGTATAGCGTGGAAGACTCGTACTTGGTCGCGCATGTCACATCATATGTCATACCAACAGTGATGGGTAGGCGGGCAGCCCTACCACTGCTCAGTTGGTAAAACTTGTTGTTGGGCTAGTTGGTGCATGTTACAAGAAAATTCTACGACGTAAACCACCGAGAAGAGAAGGCGAAAGGAAAGAGCGTCAACTCGCAACTAATTTTATTCTTGCAAATCCACCGCAATATATACACCCTGCCACACATGCGCAATAACACACCATGCGTCTCATCCAACAATCGCCCACTCTCAATGCACGTTTGTTGGATGAGACGCATGGTGTGTTATTGCGCATGTGTGGCATGGTGTATATATTGCGGTGGATTTGCAAGAATAAAATTAGTTGCGAGTTGACGCTCTTTCCTTTCGCCTTCTCTTCTCGGTGGTTTGCGTCGTCGAATTTTCTTGTAGCACTGCTCAGTTCATGCTAGCACGTGATGCTCGGGAGCGCACGGTGTCTACTTAAATAAACATCGAGACACGCTAGACCTTGTTTACTTCGCAGTCAATAAAGAAAAAAGAATGCCTGATTTCTGCAATATCCAATAATGTCGCTGTCCAATAAACTCACCCCTTCCTCCGTCCATTTATTGCAGAGTGGCAGTGGCAACCCATAGAGCTATCCAGATTAACCTCTCCGCTCGGTCTCCTATTTCGAAAAACTTTTTTTTGTTCGCTGTCTCCCACACTGTCCACACTAACCCCCGTGATCCACGTTTCGAACCTTCGGCTTTCAGCTCGTCACAATTATGAGATCTCTGGACTCTCTTGTTCTTCATTATCTATCTTCTCGATCATTCCCCCTTTCCCCCACCCCACGTGTGGGGTAGCCAACCGAGCAAAAGTTTGGTTAACCTCCCTGCCTTTCTCCTTCGTTTCTCTTTCTTTCTCCCTCTCTCTGGGTCTCTGGACTCTCTACGCTGCTTCCAAATTCGCCCGGATCTCTGCTGTTTTGTACGCGCAGCCACTCTCGTGTAATGATCGATTTGTGCACCCTTCTCCTCGGTTATGAGAACGCGTTCTAGTAATAACAACGCACCATTTCTGAAATGTCACCCCCGCCCCCCCTGTACACACCGTACAATATTGAGCTTCCTCGCGCGCGCCCTCGGGGCGTCTCTTAATTGGGTGACTGCCACGACTCCTCAGCGCAACGCGATGAAAATGCGGCCGAAACGACGCTGCGCACGTGTTCCCAAACACACGCACGCACGCACACACACACACGCGCACGCACGCACGCACGCATACACACACACGCACGCACACACACACACACGCACACACACACACACACACACACACACACACACACACACACACACACACACACACACACATACACACACGCACACACGCACGCGCACACACGCACGCGCATGCACGCAAGCGTGTATGCAGTTCATAGTCCCCGGAACTAGAGAAACAGCAAGTGCCTGATATCATTCCCACTTTGTGAAGTAAGGTCTGAAGCTAATAAACTTTCAGGACTGAAGCTGTTAAACGAGGTTCACAACAACATTTCAGCTACAGGTATATTCGTAAAATAACGCTCTAGCTTATAGCACTCACAGCTAAAAGCATGCTAAGCCTTTAAGAACGTGGCTACTAGCTCCACCGCAAGGTGCCAAACGCGTCGCCTTAAATAAGGTGGCTTGCTGTCGACTCTATTTATCAGACATATCGCAAAGTAAATATTGGTTTCGCTCTTTCGAAAACGCGCATCAAGTCATCTTATATTTAATAAAATGGAAGACACATGTTGTGACGTATTAGACGTGTTTACTTGCAGAAAATCACTAAGGTATGCGTCGAACACAAGCAGTGGAATATATAACGACAGTTACGTCAATTAAATAGTAGGCCAACGTCGCGCGACATAACTTAACATAGTGAAAAGGCAGATATTATGTTCACAGGCGTACGACTTGGTACGATTCATATGCTACAAAATGTGTGGGACACGGAACTCAACGAAAGAGAAAAAACAAACAAGCATTTGTTTGATCACTTTTGAATCCTTTATTTTTTCGTTGGCTGGCAGATCTTCCGTAAGCCGCGAATTTTCGCATCAAATAGAAAAGTGCAGAATTCCAAGCTATCATACGCAATACTTAAAAAATTATGCGAAACGAAAAGAACGTACGTAGCAAGAATTACTAGTAACCGTACATGCATAAACAGTGAGTCGGGGTAAATGCGATGCCTTCTGGTAGATCTTGTTAGGGCCATCAATGAGGACAGAAACGGCGCACAATAAACAACCACGTAGCTCACTAACTAGCCGACGAGTTCACCCTTCATGATTTCTGCTAGATCATATCATATATACAAGAGGCATTCGGAATATCTTGCGATTTTAAACGCCAGAACTGCCTAAGAATTGCCATATACCCAATTTATTACACCCTCTAATCTGCTTTTATGAGTAAGAGGCCAGTTTAAAAAGTGAAGATACGTATTTTAGTTATAAAATCGCGATATTACGATGGCTACGTCCTCGATTTATTGAGGGAAGTCTTCAGAGCATTAGTTTACGTCTATAGCCACTCTAGCTCAGAAATTCATTAGTCAAATGTAATAACAATACCGTATTGTCAGTATTTGTGTGTGCCCAGCCTATTATAAAAGTGGCGTTCTGAATGGCGCACTAAAAGATTGACCTATAATAATAAACCATGAAATGTCAAACACCACAGAGAGCTTGCGATATATGTAGAAATGCGAGATACAGTAAGTACGTACTTTTTAATATGTATCGGACGTTAAGGCGGTGGTTAAATGCGGCAAGAAATATAAACACCGACCGAGACTGACCAAGTGAATTAGCCAGATTGAACCAGACCTCGATGAGTTAGTCGTACTCGCCAGCGGTCGCGCAGGGTCTTATCGATTTCACGCGTAGATGTGAAGGGAAAGTATCGGGGCGGGGATCGCAGGACCGAGGCTAGTCGTAGACTCTGGCGTGCGCCGGGAAGCCGGTCGTTGACGACAATAGACGGGCCCGTCAATGACGCGTGCGACGCCCTCGCGTCACAAGAAAGCAGCCGCAGATGCACCCTATACGCATCCACCGACGCCCAGCAACTTTTCTTGGTGCGTTGCATTCTGACGCTATGAGTGTACAAGCGAAGCATCTCAGTTTGTGTCAGTGCAGTCCCTTGCTTTCAGGAGCAACTCCTTCACATAGTTCACTCCTGCGCTTATTCATACCCGTTCGATAACTTTTCTTTTTCATTTGGGAAATTTCCCTCTATCGATCCTCTTGTAATAGCAACGCGTACACGTCACGTTCCTCAGAACAAAAGAAGCGTACGTCGCCTGAAAGCGCGTCTAATGGAGCTGCTCCAGAGGCGCTCGTGCGCGATGCGTGAGTGCATTGCTAAGCTGACCAAGTGGTTAGCCGAGCAGTGCACTGTAATGTCCGAACAATCCCCCGAAATTTTATCTTTCGCATTGAGAATAACATCGGGAGAAGGAGGAACAGGTTGTAAATATAGGCTCCGAAGAGAGAGAGAGAAGGAATGTAGGAAAGGCAGGGAGGTTAACTAGACAATGCGTCCAGTTTGCTACCCTACACATTGGGAGGCGGAAAAGAGGAGTAAAAGAGAGAGAGAGAGAGAGAAGGATAGACACATGTCACATCATACACACACAGTGCCGAGTTCCACAGGCGGTCGCTCAATAGGGTTCTTTTCAAGTACCGCAGGAGGGCTCGTGTGGCTTTCTGGGCTGTTATGCTACGCGACCAGGCCCCTAAGATCTTTGCTTCATTAAAAGGCCGGTCATCCAGTCTATTCAAGGCACACTGGAGAGTCCGGCGATCTTCATCAAATTGGGCACAGTGGCACAAGAGATGTTCAATAGTCTCTATACAATTGCAGCTTTCGCACATGGATGAATCTGCCATGCCAATGCGATGGCTGAATGAGTTAGTAAACGCTACACCGATCCACAACCGGCACAGCATTGTAGCGTCACGTCGAGAAATCTTGGATGGCAGTTGTAGCTGGAGTAATGATTCAAGGTTCTTAGGGCGAGGATAGGCTCCGAAAACTTCGCAACTCAAGTACTGGCTGGACTGTGACTTACAGCATCATCGCATCTGCAAGCTGCATCCGGACAGTTCGCAGTTAACGGGCTTACACCAAATCTGTCATCTGCACTGATCGAACCGCCTTGGCGCCTAACTCAGTGAGCTCTTGATAGTGACTGCAGGCATCAAATACCCACCGCTTGGTCTCATCATGCCCGCCTCTCGCAACATTATTCTATAGGTAACAATTTTTCTCTATGGCTACGAGCTTCGGGCTCATATAGAGCACACGGAAGTGAATTAAGTGTATACACATTGATAAAAAATCAATTGATTGCGAGGGACAACGCAGTATATATGGCTCCGGAATATATCCGACCACGCATTGTTCTTTTATATACGCGCACCCCAGGTACGACACACCAGGTATCGGTCATGCGCCTCCATCCGAATGCGGCCGCTGCAAATCTGATGAGAGAAAGAAAGAGAGGTTACAGCAGAGCACAGACACACTGAGCGAAAGGCAAAATACATCCACTGATTCGAATGAACGTGTAACAAACGACGCGCACAACCATGACGCTCGTAGAAGTTAGCGCTTTGTATCCCTACGAGGAGTGTTGATGGCGGGCCTAAGCACGGATGAGTATGATACGTATCGAAATAGGTTAAAGGTTTCCGCACCACTTGCACTGCAGTGTGAATAGACCTCCTGAAAGAACGGCATGCACGGGCACATTGCCAGTGGCGCATATACTCGTTGGCCCAAGTAAAGGGCACGTCAAATATGAGACATGAGAGCAATGAAAGGTTAGCTTTACTCGGCGGTACCTTTACGGGTTAGCTGAGCCTTTCCCAGAGGCAAGGGTAATCAAAACTGAGCGCATTCTGGAGATTGTGTAGCTCGGGTGGTGGGAGGCACAGCGTAGGTAAGCTTTGGGCGTATGAAAATTCACATTAATGTCGCTGTCAATGCTGCGCCCGTCGGGTGAAACTCCTCTACCATACTCGTCTAACGGGATTTTTTTCTCCTTCTCTGTATAGTCTACCTGGTATTTCTTTTGTTGGACAGTAAAACCGTATACACAAAAAGCCACGCATAAGTGAAATAAATGAAAGAAAAAAGTAGACGGCGACATTACTCTAAACGAAGAGCGAAAGCGAAAGAAGACAAATTACGGAGGCTATACATGAAAGACATTCGACTGGCTGCCCGGAACGGGGCAGGGGGGATCAGATATTGAGATAAAAGATAAAGCAAAAAGACATAACTAGTTAGCAGCCGTTAGCTTAGTAGAGGAAAGGCGCCTATGGACGTCTCTTCAGGTTCATAGATTTTACAAGAGCCATTAAAGCACGCTCAGATTTCTGGTTCACCAACCTCCCAGGATTGTTGCCCATGTAAGCGGCCGAGCACCCAAGCCACTCAGAATGCTTTGTACAGGCAGTGGTCGGACGTTAAAACGGGGGGTCATAAATGTCGAAGAATACGGTTCTAGAGCTGATCCGAACGTTGCCCCTCATGAAATCCACATTCACGACACGGCCCACGCGAAAAAAGAAACACAGCTATATAAACACGAAGCTGCAATGAAACGCACACTCTTAGAAAGAAAACAGCATGTGTTACTCTTTTCGGTGATTCCTGACTTGCCGCATATATGACTGCCTTTAGAGAGGCACGTTAACTATCTTTCGGGTTCCACGACTTTCAGACGAGAGTTTAATGCTCTCCAAAGATAGTTCGCGTGTCTCATCAAAGAGAGTCATATACGTGGCAAGTCAGGACTTACAAGGAAGAGTCAAATGACCCTTTTTTTCTTAGAGAGTATATTGCAGCCACATTCTTTCCTTTTCATACGTGTTTAAACGGCCGAAAGGGGCCGCGACGAGTACCTTCAGATGGCGAGGAATCACCGCATCGTGATTGCGTGATTTCAACGCTCCCCGTGACCCGGCAACGCGTGCTGAGGCAGGCAATATTTCCGCAGGTAAGAGGAAAATGAATTGACGAGGTTGAATGGAACGTCAGCGGGTGCTCACGCGACGTTCTCTTGATAGCCTCCGCTCGCTTCTTCGGTTGAGAGAGCGGAACAGCGGCCCTTGTGCACGCTGGAAGCAGGCCAAACTACCCTTACAAATTTTTATCGTCATTTATGGATCGCGTGCGCGATTGCGAGCACGAGGCAGCACCTTCCGATACAGCACTCGATGCATTGAACATTGACACGCAGGTGTAGAAAATGTGCGTAATGTAAAGGACAAGGAGTTCGCAGCTGAAAGGCGGAAGCTCCGAAAAACTGCATCATTTTTCTTGCGGTGTTCCTCGAATTCCGGCGATTCTTTCATATCCTTTTTTAAAGATGATAGTCTTTCTTGGGATACTTAATCGGAGAAATTTTGGTCTGTCTGTCTTTCTGTCTGTCTTTCTGTTTGTCGGCACGTCCCTCGATTCAGCCACTCGGCCAAAGTTGAACCACTTGCCCAAGGGCCAGCCGTCTTGAACTGGTACGGCTGTTCATACTTGTGAATGTTGTCGATCAAAAAGTAAATATAATGCATATCTGAGGTGCAACATCACTAGGTAAGTATTAGGTGGCGTGTTCCTTTAATAGAAAATGCATACATACGTGATTTTAAGGACCCTAGTTTCTTAAGCTGCGCTGAAAATGGGTGAAATTCGCCTTCCTCCGTGCCCTTCGACGAGCTCATTGTTGTGTTTCGGTTTCGGTTCTGTATTGCACTGTACGAATGCCATGGGTTGGTGTTGAAAAACTTTAGTTTTGAGAAGGCCAGGAAGGTGAAAAAAAATATTTAAAGAATGAAAAAGCAGCGTTGTGGGCGGCCTTCAGGCTGCCGGTTGTGGGCGCCGCTCTGGCATTCCTGTTTACCCAGGCGGACGTGTAAATAAAAGAGTGTGTGGAGAGTACTCGTTGAGTGCGGACGTTTCTTCTGCTTCAGCGCTTCGCGCCAAACCGCGTGTTCGGGCTGGCTGGCGTCCCCGCCAGTCGCGTTGGTCACTGCCGGTCTTCGCCTGCTGCTGCGCCGGGACTAAAAGCACGCAACACAGCACTCATGTTTCCCGACGTATTGCCAGATGGCGTCCATATCTCACACAGCGCCTCTTCTATCGTCTTTACACGACATTTGCAGCGAAGCACGCAGATACGCGGCCAATTTTTTTTTCATTTTTTTCTTCTTTTAGTATTTGTTTTGAATACAACACTTGAATGAACTAAGTATAAAAACATGAAACACTATCTATCTATCTATCTATCTATCTATCTATCTATCTATCTATCTATCTATCTATCTATCTATCTATCTATCTATCTATCTATCTATCTATCTATCTATCTATCATTTCGTGCGAGTGAGCGGACGCGCGTGCGTGTATATGATTAGACAGTTATATATGGTGTTTTTTTCCGCAGTGCGCTTTATTTCAATTCAATTAATAATAGTAAAAAGCGTGACTGTTGAATGCTTGCTTTAGGAAGCCGTCATGTATCAATAGTCACACCTTTGTACACTGCATAGTACAATTATGTACTACTGCAGAACATAAAAATTAACTTCAGGTCGCTTTTCTTTTTATTGCGATAGCAATTATATGGACAGTCTCGGCTGGAAAATGTCCGTCCCCGTCGCCGTCATTCACCGTATATGTATAGGTATGTATATATATATAGAAAGGCCAAAAAGAAAAATAATTAAGAAATTCTTTCCGACGCGCGGTATCGAACGGGCGACCTCTCGCTTTGCAGCCCGCCGCGTTAGACGTTAGGCCACGACAGCCCCGTCTCTCAGCCTGTTAACGGCGAGCTATTTATATACACCATGTAATTCAGCATGCTTTCTTAGTGCCCGCATAGATGGCGCGACGTGCGCGCGTGTTGAGCGCTTTAAAGATCGTCGCCCCGCCCCTGCGAACGCCGTTGCTGTTCGCTCTACAGGGCGTCGTCGCTTTCGTGCGCTTATCTCAAGGAAAGAAGGGGCGGCCGGTGGGGTGCTTCGCTTCGCTCGCTGCAGCGGCCGCGTTTGCGAAAGGAGCGTGCTGTTCAAATAGAAATAAGTAACAACTGTGACAATTAGTTCGCGCTCGTCTTGTGTGTACCTGTTCATTTGTTTCGTGCGTCCTGCTTTATGTTTGAGCAGTGCGCTTCAAGTGTCGAGCTGTGACGCATTAGTTCGCGCTCGTCCTGTGTGCGTTCTTTTCGTGCGTCCTTTGGGCTCGAGTGATGCGCTGGCAATTTCGAGCTGCTTTCCGTTCTTCGCGTTACATCACAATTTATTGCTATCGCAATCATTGCTTCGCCGTTGCGGCGAAACTGTGACTTTTTTTTTGTAGCAGTTGACTGATATTACGTAAATAATAAAGAAGAGTGAGTTTCTTAATGGTACGACTAATCTAAAGCTCTGATATGGACTCAGTGGCATTGCAGAGAACAAAGCAACCGGTTTTGCTGTTTTCCGGAGACGTTTCTTAATGTTTATACATTCGGGCCATGTTTTCATTGACGCACTTCTCACGACACTTGTTCAAACAATGGAATGTCAGCACCATTGGTGTGCGCACGGGATGGGGGGGCGGAGGGGGGCGGCTGCCCCCCCTAGTCACCTAAGAGGAGGGGGGCGCAAAAGCTGCCCATATATTGACTTAAGGGGAACCCTGCGCACGCTTATGGTCAACACCATAGGTCGGCAAACTCACTCATGAGTCGACTCACTCAGGCTCACTCAAACTCATATCGGGCCGTGAGTCTGAGTCCGAGTGTAGAAGCACACGTCGCTGGGCTAGTCGGTTCATGTCCAAGTACAAGCCACAAAGTATAGCTATTTTTGCGCGAGGAAATAACGAGGCAAGGGGTCCAGGGGAGCGCAAACTTTCGACTGTTTATTCAAGAGACAGTGCAACCAAATATATAGCCAAATACATGCGCAGCAAACTAGGCACACAGCGAGCGCATACCACCCTAATCACAACCTGTGATCTATGAACTTGCGCTCTGCCTGCGAAAGAGACAATGAAGTGTCACTGATACACATGGAACCTCGTGCTTTGATATGATATGCCTCCAACAACTCTCGAGCCGTGGTGTCCCCGCTTCTACCCAGAATCTGAATCTTATTCAAGCACGGCTCACACTTCTGTGAACTGCAGTGCGTCGGCAAATGTGCCCCATCTTTACCTTTTACTGAAAGCTAGTGTTCCCGCGCACGCTCACCTGGACCCCTTCCCTCGTTATTTCCTCGCGCAAAAACAGCCATACTTTGTGGCTTGTACTTGAGTCCGAGTGGGTCCAGGTGAGTAATGTTTTGGTGAGTTTTAGTCCGTGTGAGTCCGGTTGAGGAAAATATTGGTGAGTCTGAGTGCGAGTGAGCCCTAAGCGCCAAATATATTTCTTGAGTGAGTCTGGGTGAGCTCCGTGTTTTATTACCGACCGACGCTTTTCCCTACTTAACTTCAGCATTACTGTCACCCTTACATCGGCTTACGTTTATACTCAAGTCTATTCTCACATATCTCAACGCACTAGCGTTCATGCGCCACCTCAATATTTATTGATCAGAAACGTGAGTTAGCGGGGTGCTGTGACCGCCCCCGCAAACTCTTTCATGGGAAGTTCTTGATAAAAATATCTCGTATCATTCGCGTATTTCATAAAAATTGTACTTACTGGATTAAAACCACTGATAACTCGTATTTGAAGGTACAAGGTAAAATGGCGTATTGCAGAGCAATGACTATGTGAGATATTGACGTCAAAGAGCATATACATCATAATCAAAAAATCTAATTTTATGCTAACGGACTCATGAGTCAGCTCAGACTCAGGTAAAGCCGTGAGTCTGAGTCTGAGTCAGTCAGGCTGAGCAATATGTTGGTGAGTTTCAGTCCGAGTGAATCCGGTTGAGAAAAAGTTTAGTGATCGAGTATGAGTCCAAGTGAGCCCTCAGAGGAATATATATTTTTTGAGTGAGTCCGAGTCAGCTCCAATTTTTTTGCCGACTTACGGTCCAACACAATAGAAATAGTGTAATACAAAACACGGAAATGTAAGCGATTCGTGCCAGAGATTATAACTGTAGCGTTAATATGCTAATCAGGATTACAAATGCAAATGTGTGTGCTTGGGAAAAGACGAAGCAGCCTCGCTTCCACCAGTACTTTTTATGCAACCACATTTAAAAAAAGAATATTTGGTAATGGGACGAAATGTATGCAAGAACTCACCCGTTGCGGCCAACACGCTATACATTATGAGCGAAGCCCAGCTTCCTTTTGGATTGCTCAGCAATGCGTGATTCGTATGTTTCAGTTACTGACTATAAAACAGGAGAATTTGGTGACATATCGATAATATTCATGTTGTTTCCAGAATTTTTCATGTCTTATTTTGTCACGTGTCTCCAAACTTACTGATTTCCTCACAGCTGGTTATCCTTCACGGTCCGCTGCTGCGGTTCCGTCGCTGTGGCACCCATTCTCTCGCTCTAATAAACCACCGGTTATCTGGCATGTAGACAATGACCTATGATATATAATGTATCCCCCATTCTTTCTCTAATCCACGCTGGCTGTCTCTGTCCCGTAACCTTACGTGTAATATATTAAATCCATCGCTCTTTGCACGGTCCACGCAACAATGATTTAATAACGATACATATTGAATGCTACAAGAATCGTTCTATCTCTTTTTCTCAGCATATCTGTCAGCTTTAGTTTGGCCTTTTCGTGCTACTATAAAATAAAATGTATGCCTGGGTATACATGCAAAAAGACAACGAATCGGCGATACCAATCCTATATGTCGTATAATAAACGCATTCCAAAATTCCCGTGCCAACTACAAAACGTACACGTCGCATCTACATCGAACACTAGCTCCTTATTATTAATAAACCACTGGGTTCCTCATAAAACATTCGTCGCGGATGTCCACAAATCCCCATCTCCGTACGGCAGCCCACACGCCATTTTACTTTCCTTTAACATTGTCCTTGACGGTCTGCAGGGTTCTCATTCAAGATGTACGCAGACATTTCTTGCTACCGCTAACATCTGTGATGTAACCGAACCCGCCTTCGAGGTGTATTCGTCGGAGCTCCGCTGTTTTGACTCCAGCTTTCACAGCAGAGGCAACTTATACGCACGGATGCGTTCCGAAATGCAATACAGATGGCCTCATCCCGACCCTGCTTCGGTTCGTCGCCGTTCATGATGTCGATGTTTCCTTATGCCAAGTTCATTATCTACGGGGAGCTTGCAGTATGGCTCTCCACGATGGCGGTGACGGAAGCAGGTAGGGAAGCGAGAGCTCCTCTACGAGTGCTCCAACGTCGCTCGAGTGAAGGGCACCGGCGTGGGATGACGAGCGCTGCCGCCTCGCATCGCGGAGCATCCTATGAGTGCTCCGGCTCGTAAATTAGCCTGTGTGTGTTTTTTTTTATGGCACAGCCGACAGCCGTGGCGTGTCGTAGTTCTTTATGTGCCGTCTGTCCCGATTGGTGCATGCGCCAGTCTAGACGTGTGTGTGTGTGTGTGTGTGTGTGTGTGTGTGTGTGTGTGTGTGTGTGTGTGTGTGTGTGTGTGTGTGGTGTGTGTGTGTGTGTGTGTGTGTGTGTGTGTGTGTGTGTGTGTGTGTGTGGGCGGATGTTTGGCAGCAGGCCTCGTTCACGTCATTTCGCGCTCTTCCGCTCCTTCACCTTGTCGATCCTGTTGTTTTTCGTTTGTTTGTTTGTTTGTTTGTTTGTTTGTTTGTTTGTTTATTGGTAGCCCAGCCTTCTCAAGCCAGGCAGTTCCACAATCATAGAATTGTACGGCGAGTGGCAACCTGCGTCACAGGCGAGAGGAAGCCGTGGTATGCGCAAACTGCAAGAACATGCCAACACTTCAATCTGCACCACGTGATACTCCCTGCTCTCAGTTACAAAGACTCCCCCCCCCCCCCCCCCCCCGTGGAAAATATGCAATGTTCTACGACGTGGTATAGGCATGCCCACCACATCTCACGCCTATTGGGCAACTCACCACACTTCGACAGGAGGCAGCGCTGTCCATCGCCGACATGGTAGGTCAGCTCGAACTGTTATATCGAGCGAAAGAGACAGTTAAGCCCGCTGTACTGAAGGGACTCTCAACTGCAGATTGAAGAAGTCGGCCACATTCGCTTCTCCTCGCGCGTTGTTCCGCGTAAAGTCTATTCTCTCTGTCTTTAGAATCAAGGAAACTTACTGATGTCCTCTACAAAAAAAAAAAAAAAAAAATTAGCGCAGCTTACACTAAGTCGCGCAAGGCTGGGTCACTGCAGATCTCGTGGACGGGTGGTGGATTTGGGCAGTGCATTTATTATGTGTACAGTCCAATCGTCGACCCGATCGTCCTCGTCGGTCTCCTCGTCCTCGTCGCCCGACCTGGTCGTAGCATCTCTCGCCCACCGTTGTTATTCCATCCCACGGTGGACAAATCGGCGCACGTGTTCTGGGAGCGAAGATGAAGAGGAAGAAGACGAAGTTGACGAAGATTACGAAGAGAGCGCGTGCCGGTTCATGAACAAGATAGTTTTTCTACGCCACACGGCAAACTATACTTGCTATACTGTACTATACGTGGTTATGCTTTCTCTCTTTTCTTTCTATCTTCTTTTCTGTGTCTGTCGGTTTTTTATCTCTTTCTCTCTCTGTCCATTTCTTTCTCTATCTTTCTGTCTTTTTCTCTCTTTCTTCGCTTTCTTAGCTTTTCTCTCTGTCTCTTTCTATGTATTTGCTGCTCTATCTCTCTGCGTGTTGTCGGTTTCTTGCCTTCCATCTTTTTCTCCGTTTCTTCCCTTTCATTCTCTCTCTCTCTCTGTAATCGTTCTCCCATCCTCCTTTCCTTCCTAGTAACACTCACACACCTCCTCCTCACCGTCAATTACCTTTCCGACCACCTTGTTGTACTATACAAGGCCATGCTCTACTCTGTCAGCGTGCCTCGATAGACGACTATATATATATACTTAGGACGCTGGCCTTCGGATCGTGGCTACGCGGCTTTGAATCTCACCTCGGCAAAAATTGTTCTGGCCAAAAATTTCTCTTTCTCTTTCTTTCTACTTCTTTAGTTATCTATCTCGCTCTTTCTTTCTCTCTCCCTGTACTCTTTCTCTCGCCCATGAAGTCATTGCGTCATTCGCCGGAGAAATCGGCGCGCGTCTTCTGGTAGCGTAGCAGAAGAGGAAGAAGAGGAAGGCGATGAAGAAGAGGACGAAGGTGGCGCGTGCCGGTTCATAATACTCATTCTCCATCTACGACACACGGCCACGTCGACCTTAACAGCTCTGCTGCAAAACACGAAAACTCGCACTTATTCTTCAACAGCACGGGCAGGCCACTGCCTCCAGCACGATTCTACACACCAACACGGCAGCCGTACGATAGGCGACGCATTTCTCGCAAAATGGCGGCGCGCACGAAAGAAGTTCTATAACAGCCTAAGCTTGTCATACGCATTCCTCTGCTGATTCAAGCCGTTCAGCACTTGTCAATTATCTGTGACAAAATGCGACAGCCTGTTCTGATGCAGTGGTGGAGACTGCGGGTTTCATTTTAATTAAAGCTGGTTGGTCTCATACTGAACAGCCACCGTTTCAATTTATAAACTCGCAACTTTAATATGCATACAGTTGAATGGTCGCTAAAGATTTCACTGGAGCCAACTGGCAACAGTGATGACAACGTGAACTGCAGCACCGTCATGCATTTGAGCAGCGAAACTTGGCAACGATGATCAATATCATCGAATTCTTCATTCCCTTCTTCTTTTAAAACGTCTTGCTTTGTCCTTGCGGCGCGTAATAGCAATATGGATTGAACATTTAGCGACCACGCTAGAGAATTTTTAACTCCACAAAGGCATTTTAAACTCGCTTTGATGTTGTAGAAAAAAAGGAGCGCTAGCTGAGTATATAGCCAGGGTCTTTCCAGGACATTGCTCACATAACTACAATTTTATCGAAACCACCAGTTTCTGACTTACGTAACGCCTGCGCACCGGGCATTTTATTGCCCAACGTTTCTACAACTCTCACACCCACTATTCTGTGACTGCTTCTGCTAGCGTTTCGAAACGGTTATTTTTTTTTTTTTACTTTTGCACTCCAAAGATGCTCGGAGTCACGTAGACGGTATTAATTACCGTTGACAGTCACGAAATACGAGAAACTACGAGTTTCGTATTCTGTTTGGCTCCCCTACTTCCAGGAGCCCTCCTTGTTGTTTTTTTATTTTTCGTTCTAAGTGAGAATTCACGTAGAGGAAAAAAAAACGCAGTGCCGGAAAGCGTGTTTCCAGTTAGAGTGGTTGCGTAAGTTTCGTGTTTCCGAAATTCCCGGCGATCGTTGTGTGTGTGCATGTGTGCGTGCGCACACACGTGTGTGTGTGTGTGTGTGTGTGTGTGTGTGTGTGTGTGTGTGTGTGTGTGTGTGTGTGTGTGTGTGTGTGTGTGTGTGTGTGTGTGTGTGTGTGTGTGTGTGTTTTGAATCATATACATAATTTCTCCTCAACGAGATACTTGAACTTTCTTTTTTCGTTTTCCTGCGCCCCGAAATCAACGCGACTGTCGTTCTAATAAGCGTCAATAGAGTATTTGCAATGTTTCTGCGAGTGACCCGCCTCATTGAACGATTGTGACACTCCTGTGTGTTTATGCTTCCCTCCCTCCCTATCCCATTCTTCTCTTCCTTACTTTTCTGTCATCCCTTACGCCTTCGCCAGTGCTGGGTAGCAAACCAGATATTTGTTTTCTGGTTAAGCTCCCTGCCTTTCCGCATTACATTTCTCTCTCTTCCTCTGAAATAAATGCACTTGAGTTGATACTTCCTGGCTCTTTTTTTTTCTTAATACGAACATGTTTAACCAACGTGCAACGCATGCTATAATTTTCCGCGAACGCATGTCGACATGCAGCGCGTTTGGAGTGTGCTGTACCATACAGAACAGTTGACATTGCAGTTCGAACAATGGCTACATTCAGTAGTGAGCAATGTCGTTGAACTCAACGTTAGGGTCTTCGTGAAGACCTGTTTACCTACACGTGTCCTTGTGTACTTGACACCTAGCTCCGACAGAGTTCCCATAGTACTGCAACAGCCTGAGTGATTACAAATAACGTGTATCGGTAAGTCGCGTCGACGAAAGGTAGTTGCAAGTTCATGGCATGAGTCTATTAGTCAGTGGATCTAGTATATCCAAATCGTCCAAAAATAGACGCACATGGGGCTTGATTCCAATATTAGGCAATCACGCAGCAGCGAACGCAACTAAATAATGCCTGACAGGATTCGGTGGCGCTTTAAGCGTGTTGTAGCTTAAGGCCTGCCCTCGTTGAGCAAATAACTGGCGTAATCGTGGCTAACTTAATCTGTCATAGAAAGCTAGACACCTGGTGTCAAGCAGTCTGACGGCAGCCGGTGCTCTGATTTCGTCAGGCGCTTTCGTCGACCCAACTTCGCAGGCGGCGAAAGCGGCATGGGGCGGCAGTGGATGCGAGCCAATCGGCGGCCGCAATTCCTGAGCTATTGGTTTGACGGGATTAACCGTTACCCCAAAGTCTCCACTGCGACAGCATTGCGTTGTTCGCATACGGTCGCGGACAGCTCAGTGCGTTTGATCGTGTTATGTTCCGCGTGTGAGAGCGCAAGCAGCGACTCCTGTTGCAAGTTGGTTAGTCACCATGCGAATGATGTGCGTTTCCACTGATTCACGCAATGCACGTACGAGTAAGAGACGCGTGTGACAACCAATCCTCCTTCGTGGCAACACACGACGAAAGGGAGCTACCCCAGTGCAGGGTAGCAAATCGGATATTAGAGCTTGGCTAACCTACCCTCCGTTCCTTTTATTCTTAACACGAAAGTGTTTTATGCCGAGGTCCACCACGGCTCCACTGACGTATTTCCGTCACGGATATGACGTTGTAAAATATAAAGACTAACAGTTGGCAAAGAAAAAAACCAAAAGAAAAAGTTCGGTCACCGGGAGTCGAACTTTTGTGTTATACCGATTCCTATGACAGAGGGATCAGCCATGTTGTCTTTTCTTTCTCTCTCTCTCTCTCGTTGTCTTGTCTTGGCGAAGCTTCAAATTTTTTTTCTCGGTAGCACACGAACGCAGAATTGAATTTATCTTTATTTGTTGTACACTGACATATACCACTACATGGCATGACTGGCGTAAACTTGAAGACCATCATCATCACCGTCGTCGCCGTCGTCGTTGTCAGCCTATATTGGGTCTACTGCAGAACGAAGGCCTCTCCCACTGGCGTCCAATTTACCATATATCTCGTGCGAGGCGATTCCATTTTATCCTCGAGAAGTTATTAATGTCGTCACTCCATTTAACTCCCTTGCAGTCCTCGGCTGCCTTTTCCCATCCCCTGTTATCCATTCCGTTGTCCTAACTGATCAACAGTTGTCTGTACCAGGCATTACGTGGCTTGCCCAGGCCCGTTTTTTTCGATTAAGCTCACCTAGAATATCCCCTGCCCTTGATTGTTCTCCGATCCATTCTGATCCTCCGATCTCTCAATGTCACGCCTACCATTTTCCATTCTATGGCAGGCTGCGTGGTCCTTAAGCTTTTCTCCAGATGACCTACAAGTCCATGAGGTTATCCGCAAGCTCTCGGCGAGGACGGTGTTCTTCGTGATTTCCTCGCCTGTCGCTATAGACCAACGCACCAAAGAAAAGACGAGGAGCGATTATACGAGGGCGACACGCTGACTTCCAGCACGACTTTACGTTCACACGTTAAAAAGATATGAAACTAGAATTCCTTGGCTATAGTTAATATTTCACCTGCACTACTTAAGCTATGATTACGAAAATACCCATTCAAATATTCTGCCTAGTACCCCTCTCCCTATCTCGCTATAAAGATGGCTGGTCAGCTCTCATCTTGTAAAGAAGAGAAGATAAATCTTCTTAGATGTTTTTAATAATATGCCGCAGAACAAGCCATGCACTAAAAAAAAAATATATCACAAACGCCGTTTGCTACCTTTTCCTGTGAACTACCTGTTGAGTTAGGTTTATTATTATTATTATTATTATTATTATTATTATTATTATTATTATTATTATTATTATTATTATTATTATTATTATTATTATTATTAGAAACAGAAAAAAACACGAAGGCGTAGAGGAAAGAAAAACAAATAACACAGGCGGGGACTTAAACAGGTATAGTCACATGGAAAAATGTCTATAAACGCGAGGCCAAATTGATTTTGTATATGAAAGTTAGCAGGGCTCAAGGGGCCTGGTCACGCCGAGCAGCGCATCCTCCCAGGAACAGGCAATCATCAAGGGTCGTGCATATAAGCCCAATAAATCCGCTTTCCTTGATTGACAGTGCCCGCTGCATAACGAATGCGGGATCACTCAAAAATTAGGTGTTCAAGTGTCTCACGGAAGCCAGAAGACGTACTACGTAGCGGAATGCCCACACGTCATTGACGATATAATCGTTCGCGCACTAATACAGAGCCAACTCTTAGCTTAACGAGCATTAGCAAGGAATAACAACGACCGCGTAGCACATGTTTGGTTCTGTTTTTCTTCTCGCAGGTAAGTCATTCACTCTTATCAATGTATGCGTCAGCGCGTTCGGATTCCATTTCCGTTGTTGCCCTCCTGTTTAATGAAAGAGTGGCACGCGTACACTCCCGTAGTGGCAGCCACCGCTGAGTGTACGTTCCCTCTTCCGCTTAGCTGCAGCTGTCATCCGCGGTGATGGACGATGGCCGACAGCGGAGCAATATCGGAATGCCGACACCGGAGCAATATATGGGGAGCCGCGTACGACACCCCACGTATTGCGGGGCGTGGCGTGGCGCTGTCCCGTGCCAGCCAAGAGTCAGCGACATCGTTGCGGCAGCATTACGGCGAGCTTATTAGAGAAAGCAAACGGAGCAGTGACGTCACGCCTTAGCCTGAAGTCGTCTATACGGAGAAGAGGCGTCACCAAGACTGAGCGCAAGCTGTCGTACCCGCAGCACCGGGCGTGTGTGAAGTGTCGTCGAAAGGCTGTTGTTGCAAGAGGGTGTGACTCGGCTATGTATTTACTCTCGGATTCAACTGGGTTTCATTGTGATTTGACTGATTGCCTGCCGCTGATGTGTTTACCATCGGATGTATCATGAAGTAGTCACGTGGTCGTAGTTATTCAATACGATGCCGCGGTTACTGTTTATGATAGTGTTTGATATACTGTTGAATACCTTCGTTACGTACTACATATACCACTTATCTCGCGAGGAACAAGCGCCGGACGTAGCAGCTAAACGAAAACCTAGAACTTGTCACCTATCTGTCAACTAACCTAAATGTGTACTACAAGGTGTAGTTGTCAAATAAGCCCAAACATTTAGTCGAGGTAATTTTGGTATCTTCGGTTTCAGCATATTGTCAAAAATCACTGTAATAAACAGGTTTTCAAACAATAAATATAAATGGATTCAATACGGGCAGCCACATAGTTAGATAAGCCTTGCAGATATCGCATTGAATGCTTATTTATTTCAGTAACCCTACTAAGACGTTCGGTATGCACTGCGATAATTCCATATATTTCTGTGTGATTGTTATCATAGTTTAATTAAATTTATATGGAATCTGCGCATGCTCTGCAACGTTATACGGGAATCGTACCGACTTCTTTGGAATGGGATAAGGAACGTTTCAATAGGGACCTACAAACTTTTTTGAAGAACTTGTATGTTAAGTTTTTTTATAGGCTCCCACATATTTCATATACCATCGTGTGAGAGTTGGGTCGACATGCGAAACAGCTCTTAAAGAAAGGCTTTATGGCTTTTCACAGTTGCTTTTAGAACTTACAAGAGAGTCCTGACTGCGACTTTGTGTTCACTACCTATATAGAAAGGAAACTGAAAGAACATAACACGATTCTCCCCGACTCGATTTCGCGGGCTGTGCAAATTCAACATATGTAAAGGGGAAAAAAAGAAAGTTAGTGGAAAAGTAGTTCCCTCTGAATTAGATATTTCTTCTATTCTTTACTAACTTAACTGATCCTTTCTATAGTTACAAGTGAGTAGTATCGGTGTTCAATCATGGTGCATGTTAGTGTTCTTCTTCTAGAACTGAACAGAGGGCTCAGCGTGCTCTACTGCTTTCAGAAGGTCCGAAGCATCTGTTTCAAAAGCATTTGCTTGCAGCACACTTAAGGAGCATCGCGCTTCAGCTAAGAGCCCTCGCATGATTCTATCAGACCCTGCTGTTTGGGTGTGTGACCTTTTACAGAGTTCCGATCACGTGGCTGTGTACTGCAACTTCCATTGTAGACGTCTTGTCGTCTGGGACCTTCTGGCGGAAGTCTGGAGTGTGGGCTTCTGTCTTTTATTGTTCTCTTCTCCACTCGTCGCGTTTGTTTACAACAAATGGAGCGCCAACGTGTTTCCGTTTCCGGTCCCCCATTGATCTGTCAAGTTGTCAAACTTTCGGCTAGGGGAGGCCTTTTCTAGTTCCAATCTCAAGTACGCTGTGTCGCTGTAATCTTATATATAATCGGAATGAAGAAGGGAAGGGAAATGGTTCCAGGTGTCTTTGTTGTTGTTGTTGTTGTCTTTATTTGTTGGACGCAACCATATGAAGCCAAGGATAGAATAAAAGCCGCTATTTGTTGTTCTTATTTACGTGCGCTATTTCTAAAGTAAAAGGAACATGAATTAAATTGGACAAATAAACAACAATTCACCGTCGTAGGAGAGTGAACACACAATGTTCGCAATACTCACACGATGCTCTGTCAACGGAGCTACAGATGCAGTCGTTTACCCCGTTCACGTTGTTGGTAATTTCTGTGTGTGCATCCCTTGGGGGTAGTAGCCAGGAAGGAAGGAAGGAACAAGCGGAAAGACAGGGAGGTTAGCCAGTTCTTAGACCGGCTGGCTACCCTGTGCTGGGGGAAGGGGTAAGGGGGATAAAAGATGATAGAAGAGAGATGTTACAAAATTAAGGGAAAGCAAGAAAAGGAAAAAGAGAGAAAAAAAGAGGAAAGGAGAATACGACACTGTCTCTAAGACCAGTTGCCCGCAAGAAGCGCAATAATGCTTTCAAAGCCTTCTGTGCTGACGACGGGCTCGGCCAAGGCCCCCAAACCCTTTGTTCCGACAAAGGGCGATTATCAAGTTTATCTAGCGCATACGAAAGTTCTTGTCTTGGTGCACTGAAACGGGAGCACTCACACAGAAGATGAGAGATCGTTTCTTCGCAGCTGCAGTTACTGCATGCAGAGTCGTCAGCCATTCCAGTCAGACAGGGGTAGGCATTCGTGAATGCCACGCCAAGCCACAGGCGGCACAGAAGCGTCTCCTCAGCTCGAGATATTCCCGTCCAATGTGTGTAGACGAGCATTGGTGAATTCCGCCGAGTTCCACGCACCACTTTTTTACCATTCTTTTTTACCAGGTGGCGTCACGTGTCACGTAATCTGTTTACCAACTAGCAGCTGACCAATAAACCTTCACGTGCCACCTAAAGGCGTCAAACCCGCCCGGTCTGAACTACGAATATGAACTCCGAAAACGAGCTACGGCTATCGAATATAGCCGAAGCCCTTGCAGGAGCTAGGAAACCGTGTCGTTAATAATCGCGACAAAGCGCTAGTTTATCTATAGAGCTTAGACTCATTTATTTGGCGCGTTACCTTGTTTACCGTGCCTCCTATATACCCAACACATCCTATATACCCAACACATGCTCGCACAATGGCGCACCGTGTTCCGCACGAAAGGTCAAAGGCTGAAACGATCTTCCCACAAGAGTCATTGAGCACAGCTATTCCGCATGCAAGACTACCATACAATCATTATTTTAGGGAACGTAATCTACGCATCCAACATGAAGGTCCCCGTACAATGGGGTCTGTTGGGTATTGCGAATAAATACATTGAGCGGAACTTCCTAAACTGGAATTGTCCAATACGCGCTTCGATTGGCGTGACGATTTTTTTTTTTTTTTTGCTGCAGTTCGACTAAAGCACATATAGACATAAGGGCATGCTGGTGTATTGCCCTATTACTATTATTCATACATTAATCTCCTTCATTTTCGCTTTCCTTCTTACGTTACGGCTTAACTTTGATTCCTCTTTTGAGTGCCTGACTTTTAATGGTTCCGAATGGGTCTTCTGGCCTCCCGTGAAATCTTTAGAATGGCTCGCCCCTAATTCTACGGATTAAAAAGATGTTAAATGCGAAGCATTTCTTAGCGAACCTCTGGCACTTTGAGCGTTTCTATCTACGTATCTATCTATCTATCTATCTATCTATCTATCTATCTATCTATCTATCTATCTATCTATCTATCTATCTATCTATCTATCTAGCCGCCTACGTCTGGGTGCTCTCATGATCGCCTCCTTAACTTGGTGTACACCAAAATTTGCATGGGAGGGTAAGAGGATTTGACGAATATGACTGTCGGGTTAAGACATGAATAACGTTAAAATCCTGTCGCGTACGTCGTCAAACCCTTTCCACTAGACACGTGTGGCACATACCCGTTTACCACAGGCCGCGGTGTACGGGTATGCGCCACAGGTGATTGACAGTTTATATCTACCCAGGAATGGCGAGAACAGACATTGGTAACTTAAATGCTAGAGCGTTAAGAAAAACCAACAACGACAGCATTGACTCAACGAAGGGAAAGAATGAAAATTAGGATCCTAGCAGGAATTGAACCCAAGCATTCTGCTTAGCAATCAGGTATTCTACCACTGAGCCACGCCAGGTCTATAATCTGGTTTGGAAAAACAGCCTACGCAGGCGTAAAGCGGTGCAACGTCAATTGTGGTTGTGGTGCTGGCTATCTAATTTTACAAGAAAGCAATAAACAGTACATGATACTCCTACGATGTGTACTCCTACGATACAGGCGTCATATTAGATTGACGTCTGTGGTTCCAGTGTTGGCTCCGCTTTTATAGCAGTCTAATAAACATTACGTTTGAATTCCTATGATTCAGCAAGCTATATTGAAGCATTGCTCGACCCAGGAGGAATACATTAATGAAAGTTACATATGATATCCGCATCACCGCATTGTAAAGTGCACTTCGTCCACCAGAACGACGCAGTGTCCTCTTCATTTCTTACGATGCTGGGCGATGGCGTCATGCTGACTGAGGATGATGCCAGATTGATTGGCAGCCGCTTTGTAGACTAGGCTACGTAGGCCACATACGCCCAGGTAGTCTACGAATACGACAAACACCATCCACTGATGTTGGTCTACGTAGCACTATCCAGGCCTACAAGCGTCGACGGTCTATACCTCACCAACGCGAAGGGTGGCTTCAGGTTCCAACATGTCGCCGGCTCTGTCGACATATAATTTGTCGACGAAATGACCGGGGCATCCACGAATTCCAACAGCTCTACTATACCACATACTTCACTACGCATGGACTCCACGTCACCATGATCGCGACCGGATCCGATAACAAGTCATGACCAGCTGCTTGTGCTCACTGATCACGGTGATGACGACCTTGTTCAAGAACTGTCAAAAATCTCTTCCACACATGCACACGGGTTCGTGAAACGTGCGTGCGTTCTCGGGACACGTATAAGCACTCCATATCAGCTTACCGCTTCTGGCGTTGGTAATACCCACGTTGCCATTGGCAGCGTTACCCAACCGTAAACAACTGGTTATATAACACATATGCGGCTCTTCAACATATATATGTGTGCGTATAAAATTTTTACAAATCTTTAGCGCCATTTTGTAACGTGTCGCTCAGTAAAAAAAGTTAGTCACAGTCACCTACCCGCCGCATGCTTCGCATAACATCGACTCCCCCGGTACGTGGGATCTGCCGAAATTTTTTTCTGCAAATATTTCTCGGCATAGCAACGTTACAGCGTTATATTGCGAAACCATTTCTTCGACTATACCGACATGATAAATAAGATAAACGGACCCCTGCATTTCTGGGAAGTGCTTTACAGTGGTCCCTGTTTGATACGGTGTCCTTGCAATATTCGTTATAAAAGCCACATCTTGACAAAGGTCAATCCTTTATATATATATATATATATATATATATATATATATATATAATATATATATATATATATATATATATATATATATTATATATATAATATATATATATATATATATATATATATATATATTATATATATATATATATATATATAAGTCACGTGGGGCTCCTACGGCCTACAGCAGACTCAATAATAGAAAAATGGCGAAACTTGGGCTAAGTCGCGCAAGGCTTGAAAGTGCGAAGCTGGACGATTCTGAAGTCTAATCTGGTTGCTTCTAGGCTGTTGTTAGGCTTTAGCTAGGTGATGCTACGTTGTTTCTATGTTGTTTCTAGGTTGTCGCGATGCTTTAGTTAGGTGATGCTAGGTTTCTTCTAGGTTTCTTCTAGGTTGCTTCTAGGTTGTTGCTAGGCTTTAGCTAGGTAATGCTAGTTTGTTTCTAGGTTGCTTCTCCGTTGTTGCTAGGTTTTAGCTAGGTGTTTCCAGGTTGCTTCCAGGTTGTTGCTAAGCTCCAGATAGGTGATGCTAGGTTGTTTCTAGGTTGCTTCTAGGTGCTTCTAGGTTGCTTCTAGGTTGTTTGTACGCTTTAGTTAGGTGATGCTATAGCTGTTCCTAGGTAGTTGCAAGGCTCTTAGCTAGGTGATGCCAGACTGCTTCTAGGTAGCTGCTAGGGCCTTAGCTATGTTGTTTCCTAGGTTGCTTCTAGGTCGTTTCTGGGCTTTAGCTAGTTGTTGTTAGGTTGTTTAAAGGTTATTGGCTGTTTTGTTAGACTTCAGAATAGTCCTGCTTCGCTGTTTCAAGCCTTGCGCAGCTTAGTGCACGTTTCGCCATTTTTTTTCTCTCGCTTTTTCCCTCTTTCGCTCTTTCTTTCTCTCTCTCTCTCTTTCACATGTTTCACATGCTCCATTTCACCGGGCAGAGTTTTCACTTAACGCTCGCACCTGCTGTACTCGGTAGTGGGGTTTGCACAATTCCTGTGGCCCATAACCACTTGAGTAGTGTTGCACGACGGAGCAGCACAACTTACCGATCGCTTAAACAGCACCACTGTAAAGTGAATGGAGCGAGTGTGTGCCGGTCCATGATGATGATAGTTTTTGTACACAATGTTCACACCAAAGTTTTTAAGGCCGGCTTTCATAGCTTCGCTGTTAAAACTAACAAATGCCTGGTAAGAATTTTGTTAGACATATACGCGGCTTTCGCAACCATCCCAACACGTTGCAACCTGGTTTCCTTTTGTGTGTGTGTGTGCTTGTGTTTGTTGTTCATTTGTTTAAGAGTGTATAACGCTCCGGGGCATCCCTGTTTCTATGCGACGCAGCCTAGGGAAACACTGAAAATTAACTTTGAGTCGATGCAAGCCTTGATACACTCGTCATCCATGGATACCTGCAGGGCATTTGCTAATTCGCCACTGGCTGCTAGAAACTGTCGCAATGTTTGCGCTCGCTAGCGATCTCAGTTTAAACAATGCGTTCAAGCATTGACTAACTGCTATACTGTATACGTCGACAAGAGGAATTTGCACAGTGCATAAGCATGAGGCACACGACTCAGTCTGCGAGTCTTTTTTTATTGTTATTATTGAACTTTCTCAACGCGTTTATGCGTTTCTTTTTAAATATTTCCATATGTGTCAACAACAAGGATAAATTATGTAAACTCAAACTGCTCTTCGGACGAGACACCAGAGAAGAAGCAGACAGGATGAATGCAGACTAACAACTGAGTGTCAACAAGGGACAAACAAGGGTAAACTCTCCCGAATAGAAGCGCTTGCATGCAAACTGCTTCTACAGCGTCAAGGATTACGCCAACAGCACGTTGGCACAGATATCGCAAATTTGCAGCGAAGCAGTATACGGCTAGGCTGCGGCGGATCGCGTTCGCTGACAAAACGACGTGTAGAACAACGATTTTCGGCGCCTCTCGCCACCTCGCCACCGCCAATGCCTCTTTCACAAGTGTCGCGATACTCGGCGGCAACACTTCTCACCAATCATAGTGCCCTTTTGTCTCATGACGTAGATTATCGCACTTGCGCTGTTATCAGCAGTTGCCCTTTGGACTCGGTATGGGACGGACGCGTGTCGTTCGCTCGGAGGAAGAACAGCAGGAATCGAAGGAGCAGCAACGCGCACACAAGCGCGAATTGGCGCGAAAACGACGCGAAGCCACAGCCGCAGAATGCGCACCTGCAGCCGCTCGCTTCGCTGGATTTCATCTTCAAAGTAATGAAAGAGCTCTGAATATTTTTTTTAGAAAATATCGCATAAAACTACAGATGAACGCACTTCGGCATTCATTTTATAAGGTGCAACTAAGATGCGAGATTTACCCAGAACTTTGAAAATTGACAATGTATATATAGATGCTTGACGTCAAGTTGCGTGCAGAAACAACGATCCGACGCTAATTGATCACGCAGCTAGTTTAAGAGTCATCCGGAAGCATCGATGTCTCTTGTCCCTTTTGTCATGCCTCAGACAAAAGCATCGAACTGGGTGTTTCGTCAAAGGATGCCCCGCCCTTCATTCAACATATACAGTTGTCCAAGTGTCTGCGAGTCTGAGCGTGCCCTTTTGTCTTGAGAAAAGTCAGCGCTCCATTGCGGGCTTTCTTTGGCTATACTGGCGCTTTCCCTCCAGACAACGCTGCGAGTTGGCACTCCATGCCTTTTGGTTTCGCCCCTGTATAATCTCGGACGCGCCGCTGAAATTTCTTACAGCCCTCTATCAGGAAAATCGGCGATTTCATGCCTCAGATTACCGTAAGGTCCATACAGCTCGTATTTCCTGTTCACAGCAGGCGCGCCCTCAGAGAGTACAGGCCGCATCGAACGGCAGCTTTGGTGAGCGGCGTTGCGACTACCGAAGTTTTCTTTTAGGGGCGTAGCTCCTCTTAGTCTAAACTTGTCACGTCTCCGTTGTCCGGCGTAAACGGCAGTATCTCTGTCCGGCGTAAACGGCAGATGGCGTTGTCTCATAGAAGTACATGGTAGAAGTACAAGATGATATACAGCGACTGGCAGATATATGCTGAATGGAATGTGAAGCTCTAGGACTAGGATTTAGTGCAACAAAATGTGGATTGATGGTATTCAATGATCACGAAGACCATGCGGTCATAATACAGGGCCAAAAAATACCGAGGGTAAGTGAGTACAAGTACCTCGGAATATGGGTAAATGAGGGGACAGATATATGGAGGTACAAGAGAAAGCATCGGTAGCAAAGGGAAAGAGGAATGCTGCAATTATGAAGCACAGAGCTTTATGGGGATACAATAGGTACGAGGTGCTTCGAGGGCTGTGGAAGGGTGTGATGGTCCCGGGGCTTACATTTGGGAACTCAGTGTCAGTGGTGTGTATGAAGTCAGAGGTACAATCAGGAATGGATGTAAATCAAATGACGGTGGGCCGCCTCGCGTTGGGCGCTCATGGGAAGACGACAAATGAGGCTGTAAAGGGTGATATGGGATGGACAGGCTTTGAAGTGAGGGAAGCTCAGAGCAAAATGAGATTCGAAGAGAGGCTGAGGAAAATGAAGAAGAGTAGATGGGCAGTGAAGGTTTTCAGGTATTTGTATAGAAGAAGTGTTGACACGCAGTGGAGAAAAAGAAATAGGAGGCTCACCAGTAAATATACGGCTAGCAGCGCGGGCGATATGGCAACAAGGAGCATTAAGCGGAAGGTCAGAGAGGCGGAGAGGACTTATTGGATGACAGCGATGGAAAAGAAGCCGGCTCTGAGTAACTACCGAAAGGGAAAAAAACGAAATAAGGAGGGAAAGGTTTTATGATAATTCAAGGGGCACTTTACTGTTTGAAACAAGGTCGGGCTGCCTTAGAACGCTTAGTTATAAAGCGAGATTCAGTAACGAAGAAGAACAAATGTACATGCTGCGGGGGAACTAAGGAAACGATGGAACATGTACTGATTGAATGTGGCGATGTTCACCCAGGTATACTTGTGGGCACGAGTCTACAGGAAGCCTTGGGTTTTAGGGACAACAATGGAAAGCTGAACACGTCCGCGATAGAAATAAGTAAGAGACGGTCAGAGTATTGGTGGCAGAAAAGTAGAGATAAAGTACAAAAATAAATAATAGGGAAAAAAATAAGGTCATTCTGCCTTAAGAGGCAGAGAGATAGACCGTGAATTTATAATTTTTTTGGTATAATAACATAGATTTAATCAATGTAGATAAGGTATTAGGCCAGCATGAAACAAGGAAGTGTTTTCTTTTTTCTTCGAGCATGGTGGCAGACATGTCACCGCGTCGTTATAAAGGGGACGCTCATAGCATCCATCCATCCACATACAAACTGCAGTTCAGGGACGATATTCTAGATGGCGCTGTACACAATCTGTGTCGTCATCACCATTTCTCGTCTCATTTCCTAGATGGCGTTGGTCCAATAGAATTGTGTGAGGATGGAAAAATTGGTGAGAATGGAAAAAGCGCTAGAAGGTAGCAACATTGGATTTAATTTGTCACACAAACAGGTCGGCACGATGGTTGAGCAGAAGCTTCCAGGTCTATTTTATGCTGATGATATTGTCTTATTTGCGGACAGTCAAGATGATATACAGCGACTGGCAGATATATGCGGAAGGGAATGTGAGGCTTTAGGACTAGGATTTAGTGCAACAAAATATGGATTGATGGTATTCAATGATCACGAAGACCATGCGGTCTTTATACAGGGCCAAAAAATACCGAGGGTAAGCGAGTACAAGTACCTCGGAGTATGGGTAAATGAGGGGGATAGATATATGGAGGTACACGAGAAAGCATCGGTAGCAAAGGGAAAGAGGAATGCTGCAATTATGAAGCACAGAGCTTTATGGGGGTACAATAGGTACGAGGTGCTTCGAGGGCTGTGGAAGGGTGTGATGGTCCCGGGGCTTACATTTGGGAACTCAGTGGTGTGCATGAAGTCAGAGGTACAATCAGGAATGGATGTAAATCAAAGGACGGTGGGCCGCCTCGCGTTGGGCGCTCACGGGAAGACGACAAATGAGGCTGTAAAGGGTGATATGGGATGGACAGGCTTTGAAGTGCGGGAAGCTCAGAGCAAAATGAATTTCGAAGAGAGGCTGAGGAAAATGAAGAAGAGTAGATGGGCAGAGAAGGTTTTCAGGTATTTGTATAGAAAAAGCGTTGACACGCAGTGGAGAAAAAGAACTAGGAGGCTCACCAGTAAATATACGGCTAGCAGTGCGGGCGATATGGCAACAAGGAGCATTAAGCGGAAGGTCAGAGATGCGGAGAGGACTTATTGGATGGCAGCGATGGAAAAGAAGCCGGCTCTGAGTAACTACCGAAAGGGAAAAAAACGAAATAAGGAGGGAAAGGTTTTATGATAATTCAAGGGGAAGCGCTTTACTGTTTGAAGCAAGGTCGGGCTGCCTTAGAACGCGTAGTTATAAAGCGAGATTCAGTAACGAAGAAGAACAATGTACATGCTGCGGGGGAACTAAGGAAACGATGGAACATGTACTGATTGAATGTGGCGATATTCACCCAGCTATACGTGTGGGCACGAGTCTACATGAAGCCTTGGGTTTTAGGGACAACAATGGAAAGCTGAACACGTCCGCGATAGAAATAAGTAAGAGACGGTTAGAGTATTGGTGGCAGAAAAGTAGAGATAAAGAACAAAAATAAATAATGGGGGGAAAAATAAGGTCATTCTGCCTTAAGAGGCAGAGAGATAGACCGTCAATTTATATTTTTTTTTGGTATAATAACATAGATTTAATAAATGTAAATAAGGTATTAGGCCAACATAAAACAAGGAAGCTTTTTTTTTTTTTTTTTCGAGCCTGGTGGCAGACATGTCACCGCCCCGTTACAAAGGGGACGCTCATAGCATCCATCCATCCATGTGTGCAATATGGCGCTTGTGTGAATCGACACTATATGACGCTAGAAGTGCCGCTGCTCTCCGATTGGCTGCTGCGCAGGCTGCGCAGGGATGCGCAGGGAGCGAGCGCCTCTCTCATTCTCCTGGATCGTCGCCGTACGTGTCGGGTCGTTGGTGGAGCATGAACGATGCGCAGCGGCGGGCGCTCGCTTGGCGGTAGCCAGGCGGATCCCGAGACGGGGCGCGCCAAGCACGCCGCTGCGAAACGGGCTCAACGAGAAGCCGACCCCGAGGCCATGATTGCTTCAGGAGCTTCGCCCAAGCTCTTCATCATTCATCCGTGGATATGCTGTAATTTTTTTAACATTCACGTAATACTGTTGCGTACCAGTATTATTCGCTCCTATATGCATACTTAATAAGCACTCTTACACATTTAGGGAGATCAACCCACGGAGCATACACTGCCTGGCTGTTGGCTGCTAACGAAAAGCCGCACGGTCCGAAAGCTAACGTTGAATTGTTTCGTAAATGAAAAAATAAAAGCATGGTCCATTCTGGCTCTCTGTATACTTCGGCGTGCACTCTCGTGCCTGGTTTATCAAGAGTGAACAGAGCTCCCAGAAGCAGATGTAGTTGAATGCATTGGTTGACATTGATGCCAACTATGTCAAAATTCAAGAGAACGAAGTAAATAACAGCAACGAAAGCGCAACCCATTGAGGGTGGAATGCAAGATACATCGTTTCGGCACAGCTAAGCTACTGCATGGAATTTTCCGTCTGCGTACAGTGACGCGTGAACCTATATACCGACACATATTTATAAGCGATCAACCTTGCAGCAGCAATAGCACTTCCCAATCTTCTATTCCGGTACATGGTTCTCAGACCCTCATGAAAATACACAAAAATAATAATAATGAAACAACGAAAAGAATAAAGTTTAGTTGGGATACGTCTCACTTTACGGGGCAATTACAGCTGGCGAGTTACTTCACTTCGCCAACATAGTTGGAACAGTTGCGGTACGGTATCGTTTTCACACGAAACCTGCCGCATCACATCGGAGAATGGACCATTTTATTTCTATCCCAACATTGTTACGCAAGGCGAAGCAGTCTCCTGGATGCATCAGGGAGGTCTCGGTAGGGTAATTTAGTGGCGTTGGTTGCACACTCAATCACCTGAACTACCCTGCCGAAAAGAGGTAACAAAGTAAAGCTAAACGAAGCTCTACAAAGGAAGTGTCTCGCGCTAGAGCGAACGTCTAAGTGCCTTCTTTATTCGCTATTTTTTTCCCCGCTGTCTTCTCGACGTTGATAGAAGGCCAATTAAGCGAGTTCGCAACATTGTAGTACGAAAGGCACCGAGCGCAGTGTCGGCGCTTCGGTTAACGCCACCTCAACTCCCAACAAAAGCACGTCTCCGTACAAGACACTGCATACATTCTCTGCGTGTGTCGAAACAGCGCCGTAAAAAAAAGTCTTTCCTTTGCCTTCCGAACGGAAACATTAGCGCAAAACTACGACGTGTCGAGCAAGATACCTTTCTTTATCGTCGCGTTTTCTGCGAGGAACGCCTGCCCTGTTAAGCGAGTCTTGCGCTGGTAGGCTTCCCTTGCTTGCATTATGCGCTTGTTTTCCTTACCTTCTCCGTGTTGCTAGAGCCCGTGTTTCTCTCTTTTCTTCACCCTTTTTTACCTCTTGTTTTATAATAAATAGAAAAAAAGGAGGAAGCGTCATCAATTCTCTCGACGCATCTATAATTACCAAGGCCGCGGATATCTACCACACATCGTTGCCACGCTTGCGTTCGAAATGACTCCAGCTAAGACAGCCGGCACATTTATCATAGGTCTTCCAGATAGTGTCATCAACGAGATAGTAAAAAAGAATCGTTAAGCACAATCGGTGGTGAAAAGTTTTCTCGGATGCAAGCACGACAGGGGTTTCTTCATATCCACGTCTTCTTTTTTTTTCGTTTTTTTGGTCATCTAAGCATTCGACCTTTTGCCCTTGGTAACATTGAGGAAACCTGGTAACATGGAAAAAATTGAAAGGAACAGAGTGCATGCGTAGAGTGATTAATGAAGCGTATTTGGCGGGGCACTTCATTCAGCTTGTCGTCAAGCTAGAAACGTAGGTGCACAATCTATAGCGTAGTTATCTTCTCGTTCCGCCATTAGTATATCGCAGAATTTCGGATGGCATGCGAATCTTACGACCAACTTTCGCACACGTATATTGCACCCCTTGCCATGCTAGTCTAATGAGAATCAAATTCATTGTCACTCCCATTCAAGCAATGACACTGCTTCGAGTACCGAGTGCACACTTGTTTCTCGTCCAAGGATATTCGGTCGAACACTTGCTTTCGGTTTTCAGAATATTAATAAATACTCGTCTAAAAATAGAAATATATGAACCCCTTATGAACCCAAACCCCACTATGAAGCAAAACAAACTCGCCCACCTATCTGTGATTCAGAAATAAATGATTGTGGTTGAAGTTAAGAGTTATATCGAAAACATGTTACATCGGAGCATAACATTACTTAAAGGGGTCATGAACCACTTTTCCAAGTAATGATCTAATGGCCTCAGTATCGGAGTGTACTGCCTCCCGAATCGATTGCCGCAAAAATTTCTCGAATCCGTCAAGAATCAGCCGAGTTACGGGGGTTTGGCGCACGCTCCCAGCGCTTTCTCTCTTTTCTCGTGCCGACGAGCGCACTGGAACCTAGACAGGGAGGGATGGCATGGGGGAAAGAAGTTACGCCAGCGCGCGTCATGAAACGCGATCGCTCTCCCGCTGTGATTCGCTTGCGCGAGTGCGGCTACCGTGTACTGAGGAGTGCGGCGCCGGCAAGTGGCGGCACCCCGCGGCAAGAAGCGCATCTGATCCGAACGCCGCTCTCGATTTACGTCGGCTATCGGCCAATAAGCATGCTGTGTCTCTTGCGACGTACAGCGGACAGACGCCCCGCCCACCGACGAGAGTGAGAACCGGCCTCTGTTTTGAAAAGAGGGTGCCTGGGGAAACGGCAACTTCGCGCTCCGCTTGTGGCCATTACGCGGCGCGCACGACTGTAATATTTGGCAGAGCAGTTCATAGCCGTGTCAGCTTTCCGCAGGATGTGTTTTTTCAATCAGCCCAAGGGGTGCTTCATGACCCCTTTAAGATAAAGGCCAATTAACTATCACGATAATTCATGAAAATTAGTCGAGTTCATTGAAAAATTGTGAGAAGTTGGAATCGTTGCGACACCTGGCGGAGCAGATCCTAGCCACGCGATCCTTTCTAGGTGGCCTCCGAGATCCACTTCGGCAACGTGCGAAACACAGTGTAAACCCAAGTAATACACCAGGGCACAGGAATGCTGACGTGTGAGTGCCACTATACCGGGAAACCCAGGTCAAGGTTTAAGACCATCTCCATATCTTTTTCTTCTTATCTATTTTATCATTTTGTGTTCTTTTTGCCCTCACCATCTGTAGGGCAGCAAACCAGGCACGTACTTATGTCACTTTCCTGCGTGTTGCACCCTTTTTAAAGACGATAGTCTTTCTTGGGATACTTAGACGGAGAAATTTTGGTCTGTCTTTCTGTCTGTCTGTCTGTCTGTCTGTCTGTCTTTCTGTTTGTCGGCACGTCCCTCAATTCAGCCACCCGGCCAAAGTTGAACCACTTGCCCAAGGGCCAGCCATCTTGAACGGCTGACTAGATTCATACTTGTGTACATTGTTGATCAAAAAGCAAACATTACGCATATCTGAGGCGCCACATGACTAGGCAAGTATTAGGTGGTGTGTTCCTTAAATAGAAAATGCATACATACGTAATTCTAAAGACCCTAGTTTCTTAAGCTGCGCTGAAAATGAGACTGCGCGTTAAACTTGACTTCCTCCGTGCCTTCTGCACGAGCTCATTGTTGTGTTTCGGTTTCGGTTCTGTATTGCACTGTACGAATAATTTTTCAGGGACTTTATGTACGAATGCCATGGGGCGCCGCTCTGGCGTTCCTTTTACCCAGGCGGCGTGTAAATAAAAGAGTGTGTGCAGAGTACTCGTTGAGTGCGGACGTTTCTTATGCTTCAGCGCTTCGCGCCAAACCGCGTGTTCGGGCTGGCTGGCGTCCCCGCCGGTCGTGTTCGTCACCGCCGGTCTTCGCCTGCTGCTGCGCCGGGACTACCAGCCCGCAACACAACTGATGTTTCCCGACGTATTTCCAGATGGCGTCCATATCTCACGCAGCGCCTCTTCTATCGTCTTTAGAAGACATTTGCAGCGAAGCACGCAGATACGCGGCCAATTTTTCCCCCTTTCTCTACACGATGATGGATGGTCAGCAATCTTAAAAAGAAAAACCGTATTACATTGATTGCTAATCCCCGATTTCCGGTGAGCCTTCGCAACTGATCAAACCTTTGCACCGGCCCACTCCCGAAACGATCACTAAGAATAACACACGTGACTACAAAAATCCGATGCTCCTTGCTGATCCATCGCGCCAGCTTACGTGCGAAATGCAGTACTCCGAAAGGAAAAGGCGAAAACATGTTCTTTAGTATTATTTTATGCTAACACCCGATTACCACCCTTTCGATTACTTCGAGAACACCTTTCTCATTTTGATTGCTTGCGAAAGACAGCGTTATTCTGCGTATTCAGTTGCATCTATATAATATCTTGGGAACCCTTTAACTAAAACGCATAATTTCCCTACTTAACGCTCTAATTATTCACTTTAGAGCACGTTTTGCGAAAGAGAAATGGACGCCGTGGTAAAATCATTTTGAATTAGCAGGAACAAGGGGACTGGCATGTGGTCACATATGGCAGCGTGTCCGTCCCGCTCATCCTTAATGCTATCACTTTCCCCAGTGCAAGGTAGCATAACAGTTTTGCTAAATCCATTAAAATCCCTGCCTGTTCTCTCACTGCTGTTCCTTCCTTTACTTATCAGCGTGAATCGTAAAACTGTTGCACCGCCTTTCAGATATCCGGCATCACGAAATGTTGACACAACGTTGCCGCCACATTAAAAAAGTTGCTTCAATGTTGTGGCAATATGGCGTGCTACTAGAGAAACTGTGTCCCGAAATGCTTTAATAATAGCTTACAAGAGAGTGCCTCAAGCTGTTAGAATGATGTTAAAATTACATCTTTTTCACGCTGTTCTTGGGGACACAGCTCCGAAGTTTTCTGCTAAAGGTTGATGTTTTCACTTGATTTCGGGCTCAATATTGCACTAAGTAGATGTGCCCCCAAGTTAATCAAAACAATTAGGGAAGCTATTACACTACCCACCTAAATGCTGCAGTTTGTCTAGTAAGTAACGCTCTCTCTTTTTCGAGTAATCCCCGTGAATAAGGCGAATTTGTCTTCGCACATGTTCGACGCTTCCTGCGTGTCTTTTTGTTCCCGTTTTTTTTTTTTTCGAAACAGAAAAAAAATACGCTCATACGAAGATTCGGACACGTACATGACGTTGCACTTCGGTCCAGGCTCTCTCGTTGCTGAACGTTTTTGTGCGTTAGTTCTTGATTCTTGACGGCGTTATGCTTCCTAATGTTAGCCTGTTCTGGGTCGGTTTGTTATCTTTGCAGAAGACGCACGTTCTTTTGCGTTTCATCGCTTAGGTCTCACATCAACTTTCCGTCGAAGTATGCACTCCGAAGTTCCACGAACATTGGCGCATTCACGAATCGCAGTTCTGCTTTTCGGGCTGCGCTATAGAAGCACTGGCTGAGCGTTCTGAATATGTTCATCAAGCCTATACATTGACTGTAGATTCAGAAGGTTGTTCGTTACGAGTGACGAGAATCTTTGTGCTTTTTTTTCTTTTTTTTTTGAACGAGGCTGTCCTGAAGAAAGTGCTTGATTGCTTCATCGCGACATGATGAATGAGCATCGCCGAATATTTCTTACCGAAACAGAAAAAAACAAGCACCAGAAAGAAGGCATTTCTCCTGCAGATGGGAGCCGAGTGAAACCTTTCTCTACTTCGGCGTTTTCTCTGTGAGGCGGTCGCTCGAAGCTGGGAAATAGAAATTCAATCAATCAATCAATCAATCAATCAATCAATCAATCAATCAATCAATCAATCAATCAATCAATCAATCAATCAATCAATCAATCAAAATCACACCTCTGCATATTATACAACTGCAGGCGCTGATAACACCCTGTCCCTGACTTCAAACCTATTATTTTCGTTGTCATTGTGTATTTTCTAGCTTGTAAAAATAAAAATTACATTATTTTTCTCGTCTTTTTTAGACATCGTGAAATGTATCACCGTAGGTACCCCTTAAATCAATCTCTACGTAATAATCGATGTATAGCACCACATAACAGATAAATCTCGTTAACGTCTGATAAATTGCTATGAGTGAAGCTGTACGCTTAGTACACGTTTCGACAAGGATCCATAAAGCATCGGTGCTGGCAGCATTAAAATGTTTCTAATTTTATTTGTGTACCGTTGCTGGATCTCCGGTGTATCTTCTTGGCGCTAAGGGGCGCGCTATAGTGGTGGTTGCACAAGTACAGTCAGCTCAAATGTGAGCGCGCAAAAAAAAAAAAAAAACATCCTCAGACTATAGATCTTGTTCTAGAGTTGCATAGGAGAACTTTGATAATCTCTGGCAAAGATTTCGCAATTTTCGGGGGCAAGAAGGCGCTGAATACGCCTCTATATACAGACGCTGCCGAAGAGGGACAAAGCAAACGAAGTTCTTTTTTTGTTCGGCCACATTTAAAGATGTTCATGCATGACAAGAGACTGCGACGTATGATTAGGTAGCAGCGGGCAACAAGAGTATGCAAAACTTGAGACAAGATATTCGGCCTGAAAAAAATAGCCAGCGTTTGTCTTATCTGATTCTTGCGCGCCCGTTGTCTCGGAAGATTGGATACACGATCTTGACGTTTCAACTCGAGCCATATGCAACTCGAACTCACAATGCATTCAAAATGATGGCGAATATAGTTGTGTTTCTGTCCTACCTTGAGAGCTTATCTCTTTCGAACAGTCTCCGAGACGACGATTGCGTCATTGCTCTCTATACGACTTCGTGATATTCTATTTGCGCACGGAAAAAAAGATATGAGGATGGGGGGGGGGGGGGGGGGGGGGGGGGGGGGGCGTGCATATTATGCAGTATTGTCATCCACCTTTGCTCTACAGGATTTGATTCGTCACTGAGTCCATCCGAGCGAACGCTTGAACAGTTACCTCAATAAATACTGTAATACTAATAAAAACCCTGCTGGACTTGTCTTGCGGTTCAAGGAAATCTCGTTACCGTCGTCGCCTGAGCTGTTCGTAGTTCATTACACGCGCCGATGGGCCTTGATTGGCTAATCCCGGCGTTCACGCGCGCTGACGTCGAAGCGCCTATCTTTATATAATAGGCGCTACAATGTGACACATCCGCGACGAGAAAGCATTTCTCCGCTCAACGACAGCTGATGCACTTACGCATTTGCACAACGGAGCCATTGTTTGTGGGTTTCTAGCCGCAGGCTGTGTCGCAGTAGCACGTGTTGCCTAATGGTTCACTCCTTCGCGGTTATAACTGTGTGTGTGACAATGCACAGTTTCGAAGGCAAAAGGATGTCGAAGAAAATTTCCCCATGCAATTACCTGACAGTAGAGACAATCAGCACCGCCATACAAAGGCGGCGTCCTACGTGTAATTATTTCAGTCCATTTCATCTATTTGCGCCCACGCGAGTAGACGAATGTTGAAGATGCGTGAATAAAAGTTATAGTAACACTTTTAGAAAAGTCAGCAAAGAAAGTGTAACTGCAAGCAAAAATTTGGTATCTGTGTACCCTCTAAGGGAAAGAAAGAGCACGTGTTACTCTTCTCTGTAAGTCCTGACTTGCCACGCATATGACTTCCTTTAAAGAGACACAATATACATGAGAATTAACAGAGAATAACGCCAAGGAAAGTATAGGGGGTGTTATCTGTAGTATTTAGAATATAAATGTGAAGAAGTAAAGTGGACGAAAGATAAC
>NC_051178.1:184178170-184207515 GCF_013339695.2 Rhipicephalus sanguineus
CCAGAGACGCGGGCACTCATACGCCTTTGGGAGGAGCAAATGAGTGCTGCCAAAACACGCCCCAAACGCCCGTCACCACTACGCGTCCCTTCTGCATTGGAGACCGCCATTTTGTTTCGATTCGTCTTTGATATGACACTGTCTTGTCTCGGCTCGCGATGACCAATGATGTTATGCGGTTGCAATATTTACTTCATTTGCGCGCAATGTTTATTGTAAATTATGTTCATGCCTATAAGACGCTATTAAACAGCGAGCATTGCCAAAAATAACAAATATATGTTGCGCTACTAAACCACCAATTGCCACTGCCATCATTTCCAAAGCACACTTCTCTTTTCTCGTGTAGCAGCGCGCGGCCAAAGTGACACACTGTGAGCGTAAGTGCACTCGCTCAAAATGACACTAAATTTGCCAGTGTGACCGGGGTATGAATGTCTATTGTGACAAATGAAGACACTCTGCTCGTCATATAAACATCCATGCCGCTTATAAACATGCCATGCCGGCACTTCGTTCAGGGTGTTGTCGGCCCTTCAGACCTAGCATAGTTACCTGAGGTGAGTTCACGTTTACGTTGGCATGTTTATTCCAAGAAAAAAAATTTCGTCAATAATGCTTATTATCCTGATCTGGGGCTGTATTTCAACAGCATTTCTTTGTAAGTCTTTCGTGCCGCTGGCTAATAGACCTCGCTGATGTCCAGCATAGGGGTTTGTTGACATTTTATCTCATGTACAGTTCTAGCTTGATAGGTTTTGTGTGGGTACGGGTGCTGGCCTTTAGGAAACATATGCTGAGATTGACATGGGTTAGGATCACGATAACAACTTTTACACTCAAACTGTTTCATGCCTCAAAGTACAAACCCTGAAAACGGTTTGTCCGTGATTCTGACCTTCAAGCTTAGCCAAGGTCTTGCCAGCGTCACTGAGTTGCACCGCAGAAAATTATTTACACATTGTCCGCGAGACGGCGCGAAGTTCTCGTCTACGATATAGTTATTGTATATGCAACCTTTAGGTAGCAGAGTTGTGCTTCTGTTTTCCACATGCCGCAGCTAACCGTATATTGCGGAGAAGCTGATACTCAGGCCAAGTTCTGTATTTATTTTCCGTCACCACCGCTTCAGCGAACGCGATAAACTTTAGTTATTGCTAATAAAGTTCGTCGACGGTCGGTGACACGGCGCCAGGCATGTCGATCGGCGACACGCTGGACATGTCGCCTGAAAAAGGGGAGTGCGGCTTTGCCGCATATCTGTAGTTGCTAGCCAGACCTACGCGCAACTCTGCTACGTAAAGGTAGCATATCCAGTAGCTCTAACCATTGAGTTCGCGCTGAAGTTTCGCCGGCGTATCAGCAGTATGAGCGCGATGATCACGAGCTTCGGTCCAGGTGCCTCGCGTGGATTCCTAGAAAGAGGAGCGCCGACGCCGCCGAGCAGCGTGTATGTGTTGTGCAATTGTAAATGCGTATGCGGTAGCTGCTTCTACAAAAACGGCCATCTGGCAGCCGATTTGCCAGAACCAGGCATGGAGGACGAACAGGGAAGAGTGGGGCCGTCGAGCCTAGTGTGTCGGAAAAGAACGAAAACCAAAAACGAAAACGAAAAAGAAAGCAATATTTTTGATCGGAACAGAAACTTTATTTATGATTTCGTTCCGCAGCAAAACCGAATTTTTTAAAATCGTTTTTCGGTTCACGGGAAAACTTGCCAATCCGGAAGGACCGACGTCATGCAACGTGAGCAATAATGCATATCTCAGGGCCCAGTGTTAGCACGTACCTCAGGCAGGAATTCCACAGCAAAGATGTGTTGAAATTGTGCGAAAAACGAAAGTAGTGACAATCAGAGAAGTTTATATTAACGCAAGTGGACTTGCGCGTGCCTTTCACGCAGGCCAGCGTGGAGAGGGCATTCTCGGCACTGAAGTTTGTTTTATCAGAACAGCGCTCTCGAACATCAGACAGTAAACTCGGTGACGCGCTGCATCTGAAATCGTGCTCACTCCCTTGACACAAAGCATTGAGCCTGCTAAAAAATTCGTGTGGACGTGGGGCGATTGCCTGACCACATTCAGCGACATCACACAACATTACAGGCTCAACAGACGCAAATACCCACCACCACACGACAAATTAAACAAGGCAGGCCTTAACTTGGCGGTTACTACATACAGACACTTACTCCAGCCGGTGACCCTACGCCTCTGTTATCCGAGCATATACCCGACGGACGCGTGTAAAGCGTGCGGGGAAAGAGCCACACTGCGGCACATGCTTTGGGAATGTGCCGGGAGAGTTACTGTCGCTGCCGCCGCTCACTTCGCGGCGCATGTTAGGCAGGGACGAACTCCGGGAGCAATCGGTGCTGCTACCACCGCGCGAGGGCAGGGACCGGCCGCCGCCGCGGCTGTGGTAACTGCTGCGGATCGGCTGCGTCGGCGTCGCTGCCACTGGGAGGCGGTACTCACCAGCGACAAACTGACAGACCAACTTTGGGTCATCCGGCAAGCCAAAGATGCCGCCCATGTCCAAGGGCTTCGAGCCGTCACCTGACGCCATCATCATCGACGGAGAGTGGGACGGGACAGGGGTTAATCCCCTCTCCCCCCGTCTCGCCTGAAGGAAACTGACGGACTTTTAATAAAGTTTATTCATTAAATTGACTTTTGAGAAAATAAAAAGTTGGCCGCGTATCTGCGTGCTTCGCTGCAAATGTCGTCTAAAGACGATAGAAGAGGCGCTGCGTGAGATATGGACGCCATCTGGAAATACGTCGGGAAACATCAGTGCTGTGTTGCGGGCTGGTAGTCCCGGCGCAGCAGCAGGCGAAGACCGGCGGTGACGAACACGACCGGCGGGGACGCCAGCCAGCCCGAACACGCGGTTTGGCGCGAAGCGCTGAAGCACAAGAAACGTCCGCACTCAACGAGTGCTCTCCACACACACTTTATTTACACGTCGCCTGGGTAAAAGGAATGCCAGAGCGGCGCCCCATGGCATTCGTACAGTGCAATACAGAACCGAAACCGAAACACAACAATGAGCTCGTGCAGAGGGCACGGATGAAGTCAAGTTTAACGCGCAGTCGCATTTTCAGCGCAGCTTAAGAAACTAGGATCCTTAGAATTACGTATGTATGCATTTTCTAATAAAGGAACACACCACCTAATTCTTGCCTAGTGACGTTGCACATCCGATATGCGTAATGTTTGCTTTTTGATCAACAATGTACAAAAGTATGAACCTAGTCAGCCGTTCAAGATGTCTGGCCCTTGGGCAAGTGGTTCAACTTTGGCCGAGTGGCTGAATCGAGGGACGTGCCGACAAACAGAAAGACAGACAGAAAGACAGACCAAAATTTCTCCGTTTAAGTATCCCAAGAAAGACTATCGTCTTTAATACTACGACTTTGAAGGGTACTGATTTGTGCTATAGTTGGTAGCAATTCATTGTATAGTTGCTACCGCTCCTCTGAAGAACGTGTTTTACCCCTCTCTTACTTTCTTAAGAAGAGCGCAAGTAATTATACCAGAAATCCAAAATACCAGAAATCCAATTTTTTAATCGCTGCTTTAACTTCAATTTTTGCATACAAATAAAAAGCGTTACGGAACATTTCTTTTTCTTTTCCGTTCCGAAACAGAAACGGAACAGCACTTTTTGCGATGGAACGATACATAACCAAAACGAAAAAAAATTTGTTCCGGCACCCTGGTGGAGCCGTGAGGTTCACAATGAGTATCGCCGGGACCATCGCGAAAACTGCAATCCGAATCCGATGACCCTGCCGATAGATCTCAAAAGCCTCAAATGTCTCCTGTTTTCGCAATGCAGCCAAAACCGAACTATCGCTCGACAAATTTTGTTGAACCACGTTCAACCACGACTTTTTTTTTATTTGAGCGTGAACACAAAGCTACGCAAGAACCACATTTCCATACAAAGACCCTTCCGGGGCGTGTGCATTTTTCGTCGAACTCAGAGACTGATGGTGAGAAACAATGAGCCCGCCAGAACCAGTACACAGTCAAAAAGGAAGAAAAAAAAAACCTGTACGTGTCATCCGGCTCAATCACTCCCGACATTATCAAGCTTCCTTGCTGTGGGAACATAATTTTTCCCAAATAAGTGACACCCTATTAGTTAAGCCTAGATGGCTTTTTCAATACAAAGGTCACTGCGCATTCATCGAGGCACGTCTTCTGTACTAGACTGCTCAAATTTCTGCAACTGTATATTACTACGACGACTCTTAAAGGAGTATCGACACAAAAATTTTACATCTTGTTTTTTTCTGTTGCAAAGTAGCTAACGACCCACTTATCACGGCTGGAAGACTCGTTTGCTCGATCGCGTGATGTTTAATTTTTTGGAGATGGTTTTATGCACCCAGTCGCCGTTTTGGTTTCAAAGAGCGCCGTGTGAGGCGGCACCCAGAATAGTTTTCGTGTAAATGTAGCTGCATAAGTGAGCACAAAAAACCGCGTTCACATGAGCACCGCGCGGACAGTTGTTTTCAGTGAAGGCTCTCTGGGCGCTGCTATGATCCTCTCCTCTCTGGGATGTTGCAAATACGCGTGATCACCCACGAATTCATTGCCGAGGCAAGGACGTCAACCTTTGTACTCCCATGCAAGCCTGAACCCTCTTTAAGTTGAAAAGGTCTGCTTGGAGAGAGCGCTCGCGAGGATCGTGACAGCCAACAACTACTCGTGACTTAGGTGGCGGTTGGTTGTTTACATGAAAACTAAAGGCGCGTTTCGCGTGCAGTGGCGCGACAAGCACTTTAAAATTGATTTTAAGTATGTTCTAGGCTGTATTATCTCTGGTTATTTCGTAGGTGATGCGTGTGTGTCCACACAAATCTATGCAACAAATTGTGATTACAGCGCAAGGGAAAACACGGAACAAAGAGACCAACGAAGACGAGCGCTGGCTTCGAACTTCGTTGGTCTTCTTTGGTCTCTTTGTCCCGTGTCTTCCCTTGTGTTGTAATCGCAATTTGATATGGAATACCAACTAGCCCGTACTCAGACCTTGCTATCCCACGAGTCCTCTCACCTTCAAAACTTTGCGTCAATACTCCTTTAAGAGCATGAAAGTTAGTTCATTATGTCCATCAGTCACTCACTTGCGCCGACGATGATGCACAATTGAACGCCATAGGTAACGCCCAGAACCTTCGTCAGGTACTTCGAGCTGCACGTTGTCGCCTCTTTGAAGTTCTAACTATATGCATATTTTTAAGTTATGTTGGGGCAAAGTATATATATACTTAAGAATTAAAAGGATCAGCGTCCACTCCGGGCGAAGTACAATGCATTGCTTCGGTTCTGTTCTGTCTTGCTGTGGAGAGGCCAAGGTTTTGATCACCTCGGCTACTTCATTTCTATAAGTTCTGCAGCGCAAAAACAGAATGGTTACCAAAAACAAAAATGAACAATTAAATAAAAAGACGTTTAGCAAATTCAAACAAAGAAAAAATAACATGGCAACGGACAGCTCACTTGCCTGACTTGACTTCACACGCACACATTTCTTTCTAAGTTCTACCCACAATATACAGTTCTACCCAAATCACTTGGTTATAACTCAACTCAACTTAACGTCGTATATAGTTACACGTAGCTGCTTATAACAAGCGCTTATCTAGTCCAGTGTCCACTTAGAAGTCTTTTAGGAAGGTGCTGGTCTTTTGCTGAAGATGCCTTTCAGGCCACGGCCCAAGTAATTATGTAATGTGAGGGGGCATGCATCAGGCCTCCAATCTTACTGTTTTTTTGTCTTAGTTTTTTGCTCTTGTTAATATAAGTCCTTTTACTGGCACGGTTGCGCATTAAGTGTTACGAGGGATGAAAGTTGCTGGCCGTAAAAAAGAGAACTGTGGAAGCCATCGGTGTCAAAAACAAAATAAGGTTGGGAGGAGAACAGCACGAAATTATGGACATGAAGGCGGACTCGAAATGATGAGGCGAGCGTTCTCCAGTCGCAATAAGTCCACGTGGCCCCGTCCACGCTGTTGTTTCGGGTGAAATGAATTTCTGGTTGTCGCCTCATTCGGCTAGGCGATAAATCACGATCGCGAGAAATAATACCGATCATGGCGCACCGCATCGCTTTTTGGCTCTGCAATGTTTCGAGAAGCGAGCCAAACGCATTGATTTGAAGGAGCTGGAACACGGAGGATATAGATGAAAAGAAGGGACTTGCCTATTATTTCCTAGCAGAACTTGTACGTATCGCAACGCATTCTTTAAAATTTTCGTCAGGGTCCCCTAAAGTGGAGTTGTCTTCGATTTATGTACAAAAAAAAAATTGGGGGACCCTTAAGCTTTGCCTTTAAGAGTTGAACGCAATAGCGAAATCCGGCCCTAGTGCGCACTTCAAGCACTAAGTGCATACTTATTCATGTGTATTGTTACACACACGCGCGCGCGCGCGCGCGAATGGTACAGGTTTTTGATTTAAAGCAAGAGTCGCATGACCTCCAAGATACACGCCGCGCGCTAGCAATCTCGGAGGCCATGAAGAGTCTCACAATGCCTCACAGATGGCAGCACATTATCTAGCGTTTGCTGTTTGCTTGATCGACGCCTCCTCTGGAAAGCCGGCGTTGGCTTGATATGTTTTCCGCTAGATGGACATAGTTGTCCATTTTCAGAGCTGTTTGAAAGTTCGTATGTGTTTTTAGCGGCCATGGCTGCACTATCCCGGCCTTTTTCGACGTAGTTTGATGGCCTCCCAAATGCGCCTACAAATTGCCGAATGGGCTCGTTTTCGTCGTGACACCTGTCGAACAAAATGCGTTAAGGAGACTCCTTCCACTACATGGCATTTATGTAGTGTGTTTTTTCGAAGCAGCTGCAAGTAACATCGTGGCTTTGTGGTAGGACACCTGCTTGCCACGCGAACGGCCAGGGTTCGATCCTGAATGGGACCAAAGTTTTTATTCTTTATTTTATTTGCTTCTTTCTCGATTTTCCGCTGACAACAAACGGTACCGACACCGACAGCGGAATTTCTGCGACACGAGCTCTCTAACGCTATCGCGTTAAAATAAAGGATGCTAGATCACGGATAAACGACGCATGGTCGTTTGCACCGACAGCTCCTGCACTTCGTCCAGGTAGCAGAATCGCGTCTTTTTTAGTTAATTTATGCCGTAGAGAACACCGACACCAATAAAAAAGTATATAGAGTTGAGCACTTATTACGAGCGTTCTTAATAAGATATTGAAGCCATGAATAAAATCTTATAGAACAAGAATATACGGAAAAGTAAACTAAAGAAAGAAAGAAAGAAAAAAAAAAGGGATGCGGGAAAAAAATGTGTTGCAGTTAGTTATCAGTATTCGAAGAAACGTATGATGTTACTGTACTAGCAAACGTGTAAGAGACTTCCATATCACTCAGTATATTCAGCACCCGGAAGCGTAAGTATAGCTTATACAGTATATAATTAATTATATTCTCATGCAGTGGGCTATTAGCCCGAGTAACTTCCTCATATTTGCATTATTATATTCGCATTATGCATGTTACATGCACTGATCTAATGGTTACGATAACATTGACGTCGCTTAATTTTGAAATAACGTGGAAATAGCGTTGGATTTCCGAACTCTGCATTATTATCCCGAATGGTACCTTCACTGCATTGACACTCGAAGTGCAGTGAAGAAATCTGGCGAAATATGACACGCCGATATTTTATTCGGCGTTATGTGTTGCCCACCAGCGAACAGTGGCGCGCATGATATTCTGTGAGGTGTGGTAAAATTGACACCAGAATGTTTTATAGAGGAGGGAGGGAATAATAAGCATATATATATATATATATATATTTTGTGACGTATACATTGTGACATAACATTATCATTCTTTTGTGGATGGTGTGCGCCATGACGTCTCATCGCATGGTCAATAATTGTCAAATACTCTTTAAACTGAAGGCAAATATTCTGAAAGGAAATTGAGACAAGAAAACGGCGTTCGATTTATTTGACCTTTAAGATGTTAGGAAAGTGCGAGAAAGCTTCAAGTTGTGCTTCTGGCATTTGTTCCAACGAAATGAAGGAAGGAAGAAAACAAGTGAAATGCCAGGGATGTTAACCAGACACATGCAAGGTTGGCTACCCTAAGCTGGAGGAATGTGGAGGAGGAGTGGAAAGGTGAGTGAGAAAATACCAGAGACAAACTAACACGTCAACTTTAAGCCGATTCTTTATACGTCGTTCACAAACATATCAGCGTTGTTGTGGTTCCAACTGTTTATAACTCGGCAATATTTCCTAAACAACAATTTCGGCGCCATCACAAGGAGCTTGGTACAAGTGTGAGTGAGGAAGACAGGTCTACCATTGGGGTTTGTGTATGTACAGCAGATTTCTTCATGTTTTACAGAACGCGAGTCTTGTGGATAACCGTCACTTTCGTTTCAGCGTTATAAAAAAAAATAAAACAGGGCTTCAGTATAAAAAAGGGGACCGAAACATTTAAAAGATAGAGAGCGTTCTAGCAGCGAGCCCAAGTCGCGTACGAGCTTAAACTTTTGGACGTTTGTTTGCGGGAGGTGAGTTTTAATGCAATGTCTGGGATTTACTGGCAGTGTAGTTTTCGCGCTAAATCTGTACTTGTCATCTGTAATCAAGACGCATCTCCGCTGTTAAGGAGATGTTGTTCTAGGTTTCGAAACACGTACGTTCGCTGTTCCGCTGTGCTTGTTGTTTTCTAGGCGCTCAATAAAATAAAGTGCTTTACTTTTCTATTGGGTTTATGTTGTCTGTGCAAAACATACAGCGCAGTATTTACGGAAACTATGACAATATTGTTAAAGATCTTGGTCCACTTCAGCCAAAAATGGCATTGCTCTACGGAACGTTGCCAATTTAAAAAAGAACAACAAAAAACTGTGCAATCGCTGTGCGTAGACTGGGCAATATATTTTCGGTTACATATAACATTAGTGATTTTAGCCCGATTTTGTCGTACTGTGGTTAAATAGTAATTTGACTCCCTTATGGATTCTTCCCAAGTCTGTGGATCGTTAGGCGTCACAGGGCAGTGAGCTACCATGGAGGACGGGGGTGAAGATGTAATCTGTTGTCGATAGCAGCACCGTTTCCTTTTATGTAGATGTGCCGTATGCGTTCTCTGTGTGCGTCCTTTTGTGCTTACAAGAGAGAAGACTGGAGTACGGTGGACGCTCAGAGTGGTAAACAGCGGTCAAGCTGTCAAACAAGAACGTTTTTGTTTGCTCAAGCAAGAACGCCACGGGAGCTCTATTGTAGAGATATTCCTTATTTTGCAACAGTTATCACTGTGTGCTCATGGTTTGTGCACGAAAAAAAAAGAGTTTTACATAATGAATTAGCAATCCCACATCAAATGCAATTGGTTTAAGTGTTATGCTATGGAAAACTAACTCGCCCGAAAATCACTGCTCTTTCAATTGGTTGTTTTTCATAGTACTTCAATTAATTTCAAACTTCCTTACTTTTTTTAGATTGCATCAACTGTTGTGTCGAATTTTAAACACGGTTCTAAATTTAATGACGTGTATGGGTTGGAGTTCCCTGGTGCGTAAGCTCGCGCTGTTAGGCTTACACTTTGAAGAACAAGCAAGCAAGCAAGCAAGCAAGCAAGCAAGCAAGCAAGCAAGCAAGCAAGCAAGAAATCAATCAAACAAACAAAACTGGCTTTCTTTTGTTTACCTTACCATTACTGATTTCTCTTTTTCTTCTTTCGTTAGCCTTTCTCAAGGTTGTTTTATTTTTAATATTAAAGCTTAGTGACCAACTTGTCATATCGTGTTCTTTGTTTCCCTTATTACAGCGAAAGCTGTTATGAGATCACAAGGGCCGTTTTTGGCGCCGTAGCTGTCCGCCGCCGCCGCCGGTGTCCGTAACCACTATCGCTCGAAATAAGAAAAAAATCGAAATAAGAAAAAATTGCCAGGCCTGCGCTGAAACCGCAGCACAGTCACAGCGAAAGCTGGAAGAGCTGCGTTTCTAGAGCCCGTTGCATGCTCTCTTGCGGCTACTAATAAAAGTACACTAGCAAGGTACCCACTACCCCATAAATCACAATTTTTGTGAAGTTGCGAAGCACCTACTAAGCCATTATTCGTCATTCTGCGGAGAACCGAGGCACCAGCTACACGTCTGTAAGGCATTATGTGCCCTTTGTTGAAGCGACGACATGCGCAAATGGCTCATGCGCTTATAGGCTTCCTTGGCAACCACTACAAGTGCATTTGGGAGGAACCCACTACGCTATAAATCATTGTATTTTACTGAGACCACGAGGAAGTGGATCATGCGCTTATGGGCTTCCTTGGCAACCAATACAAGTGCACTTGCGAGGAACCCACTACGCTATAAATCATTGTAATTTTTGAGATGTAGGGCAGCAGGCACTGTGCCATTTTTCGTCATTCTACGGAGAGCGTTGGTAGCTGCTAACGCATGTAAGGCATTATGCGCACTTTGTTGATGCTGTGTCTGATGACGATGAAGAATTGTGGCATCAACAACCTACTCGTTGCGCAATACGCATTGTGTGACGCCTGGTTACAGAATTCGCGTTGTGCGACGCTTGGTGCTTATTTTACTCTTCTACCACGCTATATTGCATATGCTGATGTGGTTCCTTCCCGACATGAAGCCTGTATAGGACCTTTTTGCAAAGCAGTTTCAAGCATCGGCATGGCTCAGAGGTTGAATACTGGGCTCCCACGCAGAGGGCCCAGGTTCGAACCTCGTTCCATCCTGGAATTTTTTTCTTATTTCGTTTTTTTTCTTATTTCGAGCGATACTGGTTACGGACACCGGCGGCGACGGCGGCGGCGGCGGCGGCGGCAGCGGCGGCGGCAGCGGCGGCGGCGGCGGCGGACAACTACGGCGCCAAAAACGGCCGGTGAAATGATCTCATAACAGCTTTCGCTGTAAAATTTCTAGGATGGAACGAGGTTCGAACCCAGGCCTTCTGCGTGGGAGCCCAGTATCCTACCTCAGAGCCATGCCGGTGCTCCAAACCGCTTTGCAAAAATACCCTATACAAGCTCCATGTCGGGAAGGAATCACAACATATGTTGTGTAGCGTGGTAGAAGAGTAAAATAACAACCAAGTGTCACACAACGCGAATTCGGTAACGAGCCGTCACACAATGCGAATTGTGCAACGAATGAGTTGTTGAATGCTTCCAACCCATTACAAAGGGCTCTGCCATTATAATTCATCGTCATTAGCCACAGCAGCAACAAAGTGCACATATTACCTTACAGGTGTTTAGCAGGTACCACGGTTCTGCGCAGAATGACGAAAAATTGCGTAGTGCCTGCTTCCTTACTTCACAAAAATTATGATTTGTAGCGTAGTGGGTTCCTCGCAAGTGCACCTCTATTGGTTGCCAAGGAAGCCCATAAGGCTCCGATGATCCATTTCCTCAGGGTCTCAATAAAGTTAATTCCCCTCTCTCTATTTCTTTCTCACGTTAGCGTATGTTATAAAGCGTGGTGGGAGAGTGAAATAACGACCGAGCGTCACACAATATGAATTACGTAACTAGTGGGCCATTTAAAGCTCCCAATCCATTACAAAAGGCTCAGTCATAATTCGTCATCGTCATCAGCCGTCGCATCAAGAAACGGCACATAATGCCTTACAGATTGTACCTCGCTTCTCCGCAGAATGACGAGTAATGTCGTGGTGGGTGCTTCCCAACTTCACGAAAATTATGATTTGTGGCGTAGTGGGTACGTTGCTAGTGTAGTTGTATTAGTAGCCACAAGAGAGTTTATAACGGGCTCTAGAAACGGCGCTCTTCGAGCTTTCGCTGTGACTGTGCTGCGCTTTCCACGCAGGCCTGGCGTTTCTTTTGACTCGTTTATTACCTTCTTTAACGGTCGCGTTCGCTTATGCTACTTAACCTTTATCATGTGGCGCAACCAGGCGGTCGTCCAACAGGTCTACCTGTCCAATTTACCACTCAAGCAAAGGCAATAAAATGAGACAGAATAGAGCCGCTCCGCGCAGCCTTAATGCGCTAATCTACTTAGTGGAACAGAATTTGTGGTCTAGGGCAACAGGTTACTTCTATGGTCGACTGCTGGATAATCTCGGCTTACGATGACCATCATTATATCACGGGAAATGTCCGCTATGTTTAAGCACTGCTTTCTTTTTTTTTTTTTGATACTTCCGAAAACGCGCGGTTGCTTAGAGTCGGTTACGCAAGGCACCCAAATGAGTACTTCACAAAGTTGCTTTAGGAAGTTACGAAACGGTAAGCAGAGTCCCCACCTCGCTGGACTAACTTCTAAGGCCGTACAAAGTACTTTTTTTTACTGAAATGATGAACAGAAGTTGGTGCCTTTACGGTGCCACCGGCTACTCCTTCTCGCCTAGAAAAAAGAAATATACAATACTCAAAAATTAAATTAAATGGACGCAAGAAATGTCATGCAATCGAACACAAGATGTGTAAACACAATACCATCCAACTGCACATGAGTAACAAATATGCGAGCATGAGTTCAGGTAAGTAACATGAGTTCTCACGTTAATTGAGAACTAACAGACAATAATGCCAAGGGAAGTATACGGGATGTTATTTGTAGTAATTAATATAAGTGTGGAGAAAGTAAAGTGGACGAAAAGATAACTTGCCACCGGCAGGGACCGAACCTGCGACCTTCGAATAACACGTCCGATGCTCTACCACTGAGCTACGACGGCGGTCATCCTCTCGTCCACTTCATGGGGTATATCTGTGCATTTAAACGTAGGAGTGTTAGTCAGCGCCGATCGCAGCCATGACGGCGTGTGTGGAACACTTTTAAAGACGATAGTCTTTCTTGGGCAACTTAAACGCTGAAATTTTGGTCTGTCTTTCTGTTTGTCGGCACGTCACTCGATTCAGCCATCCGGACAAAGTTGAACCACTTGCTTACCGCCCACCCATCTTGAACTGGTACGGCTGTTCCTACTTGTGAACGTTGTCGATCGAAAAGTAAATATTACGCATATCTGAGGCGCAACATCTTTAGGTAATTATTAGGTGGTGTGTTCCTTTAATAGAAAATACATAGATACGCAGTTTTAAAGACCCTAGTTTCTTAAGCTGCGCTTAAAATGCGACTGCGCTGAAACTTGTCTTCCTCCGTGCCCTCTGCACAAGCTCATGTTGTGTTTCGGTTTCGGTTCAGTATTGCATTGTACGAATGACAGGGGGCGCCGCTCTAGCATTCCACACTCTATTGGGCGCGAGGCCCACCACTGGAGACGCGGGCGCTGCAATCGCTGTGGCGTGCAGGGTTGGATCACGTGATCTCACCTCGCTCTAGCGGACGTTAAATGCGCTGTTTTTAACCGCGATTTCGCGACGTTTTCGATTTTGAACAGCGTTGTTATGCTCTCACTTTATGTGTGCGGACCTCTAGAGGCTACGCAATACGGAAAGGTGCACTAAAACTTATCGGCGGCATGGTACTTTTCTGCTCCGTGCCACAGTGCGATACATACACGAAGGAGCCAGGCGTGAGCTTTCACTTTTACCCCTACCCTGCTTTGCAAGAGCATGATGCCACTGTCACCAGTGTTTTTTTTATTGTTATTTCAAGCCCATATTGTTAATATGGACACCGAGCACGAATGTTCACATGCAAAACGCTTCAGCTCCCGCACGGGAGCCTTGTTCACAACGAAAAATGAATGCGCAAGCAGTCCGGTTATGTATGTCAAAATATCACAAAGAAACATGCGTACACGTGTGGAAAGTTGCCATCATTACGTTTAAGCGAGAGCGCCGTTGTCTGGATTGCCAGAGATTCAAGATAAAGCCTAGAAGTCCAGTTATTTTCTCTCTCAGTTATTTTGCTTCTGCGTGCTCAGCCATTGATGTTCGATGAAACCTTCTTTCTTACATATCATACATGTGCTGCTTGAATCTTTGCTGAAAGTTACCTGTCTCGCCGATGAAACTTCCACCACAGTCTGCGTACCCCCCCCCACCCCCCCACCCCCGGTCGGGTGCCCATTTTAGTTGTCCTCGTGTGTTTTCCCGACCGCACGGGTTTTCGTCCGACTCTCGACTTCAGCCCACGGGGTCCCTTGATTATAGATTATGTCTGTAGAGTGAGCCCATAGCCAGGGTCACTTGTTCTTCTCTATGTTGTTTTACGTGGCCAGCTTCAAACACTGATTCACCTTCTAACAGTAGCAGCGAAGTGTCATACTGCTTATCAATGAAACTGTAAAGGCTGGACGCTGGTATATTCATTGAAACATAATGTTGCCATTTAGACCACGGTAAGCCACACCTTGCAGCATGCTCATTCAAAGGCGCCAAGTAATACGGTTGGCTGGCACACGGTGCATTTGCTATCGCAATCGAGCCAGATCGGTACCGTATTTTTCGATCGCGGCTGGCTCTTTTGTACTAGCTGGAGAACTGAGTCAACCATAGAAAATTTTCGTCCTTATGTGGCTAGATGGCTATCGAAAGTGCACCCTGTGACAACCATAGAAAATCTGCGCAATAAGGAGCAACAGGCAATATTAGGTACATGCCGCAGAGAAACTTGTGTTCATGTTATCTAGCTACAACTCCGAATGAGGCACGCGTGTGCGTATGGCTCTCTTGCGTTTGCCTCCAGTCATATCAGAAAGGTTGCGGCTGCATGCAGCTCTAAGCATGCTTGGTTGCTTCCCACAAAACGGAGAATCCGCTTGCGCCGTGCTTCATAAAGATATGTGTGCTAAATGGAATGTAAATTCGCGCATGCTTGTCGTGTCAACCACGGCCGGCTTTTAGATGCAAACCTACAATGAATGAAGCTGCACGGTTGCGCGCATTTCTCGAAGCAAAAGTATGTGCATTTGCCGCAAGCACGCGCTAAAGCTCAATTGGTGCTTCAATTCGACACAGAATGGTTCATCACCTTATACAAAAGCAGCGCGCTCGGCCACCGTGGCCTCCAATTAGGTGGCCGTAGCAGACCACGTCGGCAGTCGGGGCGTTGTCTAAGGCATTATGGGGAGCGTAACATTTTTTCGGAGCGGTTATTTAGCATTTCGTACAATCAGTGACGAAGCCGCCGCAGTATTTTACTGATTTCGTCGAAGTGCAACAAGAATAACAAAAAAGAGAGACGCGAAAGCAGTTGCGGGCTGTGCGGGAGAGGGCTGGCTTAGCAATCCAACCTTGCACGTCACAGGGATGCCTCCGCATGGTGGCGCCACGGTATGTCCTCGCGCACAATATGCTACCTTTAGGTAGCAGAGTTGCGCATCCGTCTTCCAAACGCCGCTAGCAACCATGCGTTGCGGAGAAGCTCACGCTAGGGTCAATTCTTGCATTTCTCGATCGCGCCGCTGCAGCGAACTGGATTGACACTAGTCATTCGCAGTAAAGTTAATCACCGGTCTTCGACACGCCAGACTTGCCCATCGGTGACCCGGTAGCGTATTCACAAAACACCACACACAGCGGTAGCGTGGCTACCCTAACAGCTGTAACAGCGGCTCTCAGTTGCTCCTCACCAGCCATTTACTGCGAGGCGCCAGCCGTTGCCGTGGCAACCGTGCGAAAAAATTTCAACCAAAGCGAAAATGGCGTTCGCGGCACCGGCAGCCAATGAACGCCAGCGCAGACGACATGGGCGTGTCCCCATGGTCTCCCCTCCCTCTCCTGCGTTCTGTAGCATACAGTTGTGAAATGCGCGACCCGGTAGGCATGTCGCCTGCAAAAACGGAGCGCGTCTTCGCCGCATAGCTGTGCTTGCTAGCCAGACCTATGCGCAACTCTGCTACCTAAAGGTAGCATATACAGTAACTGTAATTCCTGTTTTACCCAGGCGACGTGTAAATAAGAGAGTTTGTGGAGAGTACTCGTTGAGTGCGGACGTTTCTTCTCCTTCGGCGCATCGCGCCAAACCGCGTGCTCTAGCTGGCCTGCGTCCCCGCCCGCCAATATTTCTGCCTGCTGGCGTCACGTAGCACGTGATCTTTTTACGAGCTGTCGGCTGACCAATAATCCCTCGCATACTACCTGAAGGCATCAAGTCTGCCAGAACGAGACCCTCGCTATGCATAAAGGAAAGAAGGTGACTTTTAAGGGCTCGTTTTTCCTTGTTAAACACAATATTAATCAAAACTAACATACAATAATCCCACAAAAAGTATAAGGGGTGTTATTCGTAGTAATTAAAATATAAATGTGAAGAAAGTAAAGTGGACGAAAAGATAACTTGCCACCGGCAGGGACCGGCAGTTCACATGTGCACTTCAGGGGGGATGGAAAGAAACGCGAACACCGCAGCGCGGTGTTTTCATCGCGATCTGACCTTAGTGGCAATAAAAGGATGCTAGAGTGGTCCTTGATTGTATCGCCGATGACTCTAGTGGCTTTCTCTTACCATCCAGGCTAAAATCGCTTGAAAAAAAAAAAAAGCGAGACAGCAGAGAAAGCAGATGCCGCACTGTTCTCGTTTCTTTCCGTCGCCCCTGTAGAAAGTCTGATGTTTTGTATGGCTTGAAATACCCAACGAAGCACACAAAAGACAAATAATTACACATAACGTAAAACACGCGATCACAACATCATACAATTTGGGTACATAACAAGATTCATGTACTCTAATTTCACAGTTTATTTTGTCGCACTCAATCAGATCGCTTAAAAAGCGATACTCGCGGTGAAAAGGCCACAATAGGCCTTTGAATCGCTGTGTATGGTAACAATAGCTCTCTCTATAGAGTTTGTTGACGGTGCCTGGATCAGACGGCTATTCATATTGGAAAAAAGGAAAATTAATTGCACAGCAGTTAATTTTGGTTCATTTCACGGACGAAAAATTCCTCATATTCATTCGCTCCCCCATTCATACGCCTTCTTATTGCGAGGTGAACGAAATTTATTACGGCCTAAGTTAAGCAGCTCGACGACAGGGCAACTCATTCATAGTGATGAACCGCCCCATCATTATTTTTATAAAACATGCGCGGTTGCCTAGAGTGCGGAAAGACAGCAAACCTCTACGCGGACGGAGCAGCAAATTTCTTAACAAAGGAAGTATAAACTTGAACATGATGAGAAAAAATGAAGGCTCCACTATATTTGAAGCGTAAAACGGCTCTAATTTATTACCAGGTCTGGGGGTATAAGCGTTTTTAGTGTTAAGGTCTCCGTGAGAAGCCCCCAATTAGAGAAAGCCATCCAGGCGGCCGAAGCTTACGAAGTGAGATCCGCGAGTCTGCAGTAATTGGTTCTGCAGAAACAGAGCGCAGGTCTTAGTTGCTGTTCCAACCCTTTGTAAGGCGCTGACACGGATGCTGCGTCAGGTTTAACAACATCAGGTTGCGTTCGCGCTTGCATTTTGCTACGATACAGGGATTTACAACGTATACAGTAATGGTTCCTCCACTAATATCAAAAGGACGGCCGGAGGTTTTCAAACACTCACACGCACCACAGGCACGCATGCTTAGTAAGAGAGAGAGAGAAAGAAAGCGATTTCGCAGCAGAGGCATACGTGTTTTAGAACTTATTCGTCAGACGTTTATTTTGGTAGCGGAGGCTTTTAGGTATTATATGTGGTGTTAATGTTAACGGAGACGCAGTACTCGTCGGATAGTGACGTCATCAAACTTGCAAATTGCAATGTATATTATGTAAACAGAACAATCAGACGTGATGGTGGTGTTTTAATGTATGTAGAAGAAAACATTGAATCTCAGTTGCCTGATGAAACGACCTGTACGGCAGATGACATGAAAAGCCTTGTTTCAGTATGCCAAAAAATGATCTTAGCAGTACTTTATCGTCCGCCAGGTGGAAATTTAGATCCCTCCATTTTTTTGTGTATGTTAGTAAAAGTAGAATAAAAGTGGACTGAATTGAATCTAGGTAACGATGTAATGGGGTGAATTGAAAGCGGGATAAAAGTGAGCTGTCATGAAAAATAATTCCCAAAGACATTAGTGCACCTCCACACGGTGACTGTTACAGACCTAGAAATATAAGCAGAGAGTGGTTGCTTGACGAAACATGTCAGGCTGCAAAAAATTCGGCGTATCCCACGTACCGTGGGAATCGATGTTATGCGAAGCATGCGCGGGAACGTGATTGTGGCTTAATTTTTCACATTGAGCGAAACGTGACCGAATGACGCTAGAGAAATGTGCAAATGGCATACGCACTCACATATGTTGATGAGTCGCACATCTGTTATATAACCAGCTGTTTACAGTGGCGCAACGACGCCAACAGAAACATGGGCGTTAATCAACACCAGACGCGGTAAACTGATATGTAGTTCTTCAATTCCTCCATACTGGATAGCACGAATTCGAGCAGGACAAAGAAGGAACACAGATGTACAGGACAGGCGCTACTCGCAACTAAGCCTTTTTCAGAAATGTTTTCCTTGATACGTTCCCAGCCGATTGGCACGCGCAGGCGCATTGCACGTACGTTACAGTGACAGTTGCAGTTGTTGGTTGTTATGCTTGTAATTGTCCGTTATGACGGACAACGCACGCACGTTTCACGAAATCGTGTGCATGTGTGGAAGGGGTTCTAGGCAGTTCTTGAACAAGGCCATTATCACCGTGATCAGTGAGCACCGGCAGCTGGACAGGACTTGTTATCGGATCCGTTCGTGATTGCTGCTATGAGAGGTCTAAGTGTAGTGAAGTGCAAGGTATAGTAGAGCTGGTGGAAATCATGGATGCCTCTTACGAATCTATGATGCCTCCTGTCCTCGATATGGCAACGAAGTCGTGTGATGCCTTCTCCACATCCAAGCCGTCTTTCATGCAGTGTAAGAAGGAGACGTTGTTGGGTTTTGATAAATCGACGTTCAAGTCACCGGTAATGATGAGGGGCATGGGCCGGCCTCTAGGCAGAGTTATTGTAGGATGCATTGACTCCGGTTTTTTCGTAATCCACGTGGTCCGCAACGTGGACCGCGTGGACGAGTGGATCGTAGTCGGGCAAATTCCAGGGGTGTTCTGTCTTAGCTTCCTCAATTTCTAGCGACCGTCGCGGTGGTGTAGGGGTTACGGTGCTCGGCTGCTAGTGTCAATCCGACCAGTGTGGTATAGCCATGGAGGAGGAGAGCGCAAATGCAGCTCTCTGGCGCAGAAGAGCGGAGAAGCTTAACTAATGGGTTGCATTTCGATGGAGGCGAAATGATAAAGGCTCGTGTGCTGTTCGATGTCAGCGCACGTTAAAGAACACTGGTGAACTCTGGTTGAAGAACACTGGAGCAATGGTGAAAATTTCCGGAGCCCTCCACTACGGCGTCTCTCATAATCATATCTTGGTTTTGGGACGTAAAACCCCTACAATTCATATTATTATCACTTTCCTCGCGTTCGCGGTAACTGTGTCTGTATCACCTGTGGCACATACCCGCATAACATGAACTCTGTTGTGTGGGTGTCATGACGTACGCGACAGGTATTTTGCGTTATTCATGTCATGACGAGTGAATCGTGTTCTTCATACACTGATCCTCTACTATGCGAGTTTTGGTATATTACAACCTATGGAGACTGCCAGGAGAGCGCCCAGTCGTAGGCGGCTAGATAGATAGATACGTAGAAGGAAACGGCCAAAGTGCCTGAGGTTCGCTAAGAAATGCTTCGCATTTAATAAATCGATTGAAGGCGGTGCAGCATAGTCTATCAGGTGGGGGGTAGAGAAATGTTATGGGTTAAATTTGTACTACGTTAATTTATTCAACGTTTAAGCACGCCCCTACATTCCCCTACATTTAAGTACGCTTTTTTTATTGAAATAGAAAATAAATGAAAGAGTTGTCATCATTGCTTGGTGACGGCTACACCTTTCCAAACAGTAGACGCTTTGATTTTTTCTTCTGCATTTCACACGACAAAAGGGCGAACGCGGATGAGTCGAAGCCACAACCCCATACTCATTCACTGTATACGCCACGGAAATGTGGTGGTGGTATCGCCGTTTCCTCTGTGTGCAAAGCTTAGGCAATAATGGTGGCATAGAGTTTCCTACAATGCTTACTAGAGGGAACTCTGGCGCTAGTGTCTATGGGAGCTGCAACGCATGACGCTTCAGCCAGCATGGGAATGATGGGTAGTACACAAATTTGTCTAAACTTCGTACTTTCGGCTCCGTTTGGCTCCGCGTCGGCTGCATCCGCTTTGTCGAAAAACGAAGTTCAGCAAAAGTCAGCAGCTTCACTTCGCCGCTTTAACTTCTTTAGGCTCAGCAATTCAAATTTGGTCACGAAGTTCACAACGATCCATTCTTTTATCCGAAAGAAAACCAAAACATGGGAATAAACAAAGCCACAAGTACGTTTGAAGCCTCAAGCACGAAGACTAGGCAAATTTGTGTACTACCCATCATTCCCATGGTAGCTGAACGATCGCAGCACCAGAGTCCCCTCTAGTTAATTTTAGGAAACTCTATGAATGGTGGCACCACTTGATACGGCAATTAACTGTGTAGCTAACGCTACAAATGTGAATATATTTCACATTTGTAGCGTTAGCTACACTGGCCGAGCCGGAGCGGATTCGTGTGCGCGTAGAAGAGCTGTGCTGTGCATGCGCGAGGAGCAGTGATGTCAAACAGCAGGTGCACCGGAGCCGCGACCTCCGCGCACTCCGCCGCCGCCGCGCGCGATGCGCCGGTCTGCGCATTCCAGAGGAGTGACGTCATAGCTGTGGCAGACGGCGCGCGCGTAGCTGTGCGCCTTCGCTATGCAGTCGCCGTCTGACACTGCGCTGGAGCCGCTTGATAGCGCCTCTGGCTGGCGTTTGCCAGTGTGGTATAGCCATGGAGGAGGAGAGCGCAAATGCAGCTCTCTGGCGCAGAAGAGCGGAGAAGCTTAACTAATCGGATGCCGAAGTAGTTGCCTGGCAATTAGCGGTTGAGCGTAGGAACAACGAACGGCGCAAGGCTAAACGTGCTCCGGAGACACTGGAGGAGAGGGAGGAACGTCTAGCAAAGTGGCGTCGCCAGGAGGCTGAGCGACGTGACCGACCATCTCTGCAGCAGCAACGACAAGACGCCGTCGATGATGCCAAGGCTCGCCGATCGACTGACTATACGGTGAAACTTAGCGAAAGCGCCAATGCGACTTGGACCTTCGAGACGGACTTCGTAAACAATCCGTTTGGATACATGTGCGACGTGTGTGAAAGACTGTGGCACATGAAAGACTTGACGCCGCTAAGTAGTGCCATCCGTGAAACGTTGAGTTTAGCGGCGGCGCCTGAGTGGGGTGAGGCTGTGGCGCGGGTTATAGAATAATCAGCTGAAACTTAGCTCACGCTACGTATATCCTGGCATAGCCGAGCTAAACCACTACAATTTTTATTTACGTTGCCATGCAGCAATACTGCAAAAGTGAGTGAAAACTTCTATGCGGCCGTAAAAATCGGGTTGCTCTCGATCTTGGCTTGTGGCTTCCTTGTTCTAGGACTCCACTGAACGTGGGCCACACGACGCAACTGATGAATGAGGCCCTTTTGGCCTTCCTGACTGTCTCTATAGTTAGGTGCCGCTCAAACAATGTGTGCTGCGTCTTTAAATTCTTCGGGCTTACTTCCCCACCCCCTCGTACCATCGCGAGCTGCGCACCAGAGAAAAGTATTCCGGTATTCTGCGGAAGTCTATCTTTTGTGTGTTCTCTTTTTCTAACGTCCTGCGTCGAGCAGAGTTATTCCTTCATTTTTCCACAATCGACCCAGCCACGTACGTGCAATTTACCACCGTGGCGCTATGAGACTCGGCTCTATTGATTGCCATCAGATCTATCATTGCCGAGAGCCTCAGCTGGTACTTAGCCCTCTTTTCTTCATGCAAGACATACACTTCTCCAACTCGCCGTCTTCAACTTTCGTGACTTGTTTTCTTACTGAAAGCTTCGTGCAAGGCACCATGAAGGCGGGAAGGCGAAAGCATGGGCACACAGCGGCGGCCGTCTTTAATCTGCTAATAGCGCTGAGGTTGCGCAGCTTTGCTTCGTTCCACTTTTTTATACTTATTTCAGTATAACACAACAGAGATGGGTGATGCGTGAGCAGCATCACTGCACAGCAGTTAGCTCGGACGGCACGTGCCGTAAACCCGGTAGCCTAAAATCTTCACTCAGTGAAGGGTGGAGACTTGGGAACGTTGGTAAAGTTCACGTTAACAATATAAGAAAAGCGCGAGAGGCAGGGACAAAGAAAGAAAGGCGCACATAGCACTGTGTACGTGTGTCTGCCTTTGTTTGACCCAGACTTAGGCGCTCTTGTTATATTCCTCACTCAGTGTGGGGCTCCTCAACGAGAAATGTCGCGTGGTATGTGAGAGATACAGGAAGCCTGTACTTTACCCCTTCTGTTACGTCATTAGAGAGGCTAATCTTCTTTTCTTTCGCGCTTCTGATACGCTTCATTTTAAATGCTCATAAACAACTTGTTACGATATAACACACTTGAACTTGATTAGCGAAGGCGAATGGCCATGGGAAAAGAAAATTTGCGAACAAAGAGGTTTGTGACTTGGCCACCATGATGGCTGTGAGGAGTGGTTGAAATCATGAAGTTTGATATCATATATCTTCATGGTTAAGACGGCGGAAAGTGCGCGAGAAAGCGATGGGAGACGCGTCCGTCACGTTAGCATCTACTCGTCCGCTGATAAATTTTGAAGGTGTAGGACTTGTATGTCTCATCAAGTCGAGAAATTTTTGCGATTTCGCGAGACATCGCCAGACGGCGGCGTTAGCGCAAATAACAACAAAAAAGAAGAATCATGGCTGATCCCTCTGTCATTGGATCGGTATAACACGAAAGTGAAACGTGTTTTCACAGATGTAGGTGAGCGTTTGCTGGGCATTCTTTCGCCCCAACGGCGAAAGAATGAATGCTATAGCAACAAATTGTAATGCCATGCGAAGAACGGCAAGCAGCTCGAAACTTGCAACGCGCTGCTCAAGCAGAAAGGGCGCACAGAACGAACATACACAGAGGATGAGCGCGAACTGTCACAGTTGTAACTTATTTCTGTGTGAGCAGCGTGCTCCTTTCGCAAAAGCGGCCGCTGCAGTGAGCGAGGCGATTTTCGTGCTCTCAACGCAAACTTGCGGTGAGGGCCCAAGAGTACAAACCACCGCCATCAAGAGATAAGCGCGCGCGCGAGCGACCACGCCCTGTATAGAGGCGCGCACTCATCGCGACGCGTGGAGCGTCGATCTTTAAAGCGCGCTCTTCCGCTCTTCGAGCCCTTCGCGCCATCTCGTTAGTGATAACGAAAACACGCTGACGTACCACCGATCTCTGAGGACCACCACCGGCAAATGGTGTATATAAATAGCTCGTCGTTAGCATGGCGAAGAACGTGCCGTCTGTGGCCTAATCGTTTCGCGACGCGCGCTGCGGAGCGAGATATCGTAAGTTCGACCCCCGGTGACAGAACTTTATCTTCTAATTTTTTTTTCTTTGCCCTCTGTTAGTCTGTATTTTACAACGTCATATCTGTGACGGAAATACGTCAGTGGAGCCGTGGTGGACCCCGGCATAAAACACTTTAGTGTTAAAGAAAAGACAGGAATAAAAGTCAGTCAAAAGTAACGTGATACTCAAGTTCGACAATGAAGTGTCGTTCGACCTTGAGTTCGACACACGCTTTTTCCTTCAAGGTTTCGCAATATCTGTGGTTCCCGCGCATAAATTTTCAACATATTACGAGCTGCGGGCCCGGTCGCATATGTGCCACCCTCGCAGGACTCGCAAAAGGAATACATCATCAACCTCGTTGTAATCTGGTATGCACTGCAGGGGCCACGTCTATGCGGATTCAGGAGGACTCAGCGCGCCTCATTAGGCGCGTTTTGCTCCAGAGACGCTACGGATATTATACTCAGACAACTCCCTCTCGCACCACCGTCTTTTTCCCATCTCGCACCGAACCTATTTAGGTCCCCTTCGAATCCAAGAAAGGGTTGCGCGAGGTCGTTGTCTTACGCAGCCGAATCCCTAAAAAGATACGCGCGTATAAATGCCACGTTTTCAAAATGTCGTACCCTTCGAAGAATGCCGTTCCTTTTCGCTCATTCCTTATATATACGATGAAAACGTTCACTCGGAATAGATGAACTCGAATTCGTCGCTCCGGTAAACTCTCAAATCGCATAAGGCACTCGGCTTATTTGGCAAAGACACGTGCACCCACGCCGCGCACCCACGTCCGGAGCGTGTGTAAAATGAGGCGCAGATTCTGAAAGTTACGATCCGAAGAGCTACCTGAATGCAAAGTAGAAACTGAACAGGGGAGTATAAGGCGTATGTTGTATCGCTTGGGAATATGCGGCCAAGCTTCAATTTCATATCGACGAACGCATGCGCGCACGATCTGCTCCTCCTCCTAAATTCTACTCTTACGCATCCCCCCTTCCCTACCCCCTCCTCACTGCCCGCTTTTCTTTTCGGCCAGTTTTCGTTTTATTAATCGGAGAATCGTACAGAGCAAAGAAACGAAGGCGGCGCGCATTGGAACGCATGGATGCCACGACGAGAACCTGCCGTATACGGTGTCTTAATGCGCTCTCCTTTCTGCATATTTTAGTCTTGGATTTTACCTCTGATTTCATATGTAGCTAGCAAAACTACGTTGCCATGTTTTGCTGGAGTTCGCGAGTAGATATTTTTTGAATTTTCTGAAAGCTTTCCTTTTTTATTTCTTCTTTTTATTTCTGTTATGACGCATCATTTGTCTTGAAAGTTACCACGACGTACTTCTAGTCACGGCTAAATGAAATGAATGTTCCTCCGTTGATCATTTATGAGTAGTCTTATGAGTAGTATACAGCACAGTATAGTTTAAGAAAAGCAATTTTATTCTGAGATGTACGGTAGGATAGTTCCAACTGTAATGCTCATTGCGAACGCACAGCATCATCATAGCAATCGAAAAAAGAAAACTAATAAAAACAACACTAATGTAACGGTTAACACTATTGGAGAGAGAGAGAGGAGATATGAGAAAGGCAGGCAATAACACTTTGAGAATCAGCAAGTACGTCTTTAGTCAGCTGCTTTTGCACACGGCATCTGCTGCATGACTTCTTTTGAATCGGAGAAACGTCACTTCTTTGTGCAAAAGCATCGTCGTGGTTGCCTGATTGCTTTTGTTCGTTAGTTCGCTCACTCAGTCGTTCGTTTGGTCGGTCAGTGTAAGTCCACAGTGAATTTAGTCCGAAGTAGTGCTATGGGTTGTCTCGCCAGCTTAACTACTGCGAAGTTGACGGTTTAGCAGGTTAACAAAGTTTGTGTTCATCCGAACCGAAGACGAGGCGCTGCCACCGCACAATGCAAGCCGCGCCTAGGCGTTCATCTGCGGAAGAGATGCGATGGGATTAATGTAAAGGTGAAATGCAAAAATACATTTATTTGCGTTGAAGCAGGTAAATATTACAGAAAAATTAAGTCAGTGTATCCCACTGCGGCGTACATAATGGTCAGGTCGTATATAGCGGTTTTGACTTGTAAAATGCAAGAGTAATTTTTTTGCTGCCTTTGCCTGACATGTGTAGTAGTAGTGTGGTAGTAGTAGTAGTAGTAGTAGTAGTAGTAGTAGTAGTAGTAGTAGTAGTAGTAGTAGTAGTAGTAGTGGTAGTAGTAGTGGTGGTAGTAGTAGTAGCGGCAGCAGTAGTAGTAGTAGTAGTGGTAGTAGTAGTAGTAGTAGTATATAGTAGTAGTAGCAGTAGTAGTAGTAGTAGTAGTAGTAGTAGTAGTAGTAGTAGTAGTAGTAGTAGTAGTAGTAGTAGTAGTAGCAGTAGTAGTAGTAGTAGGCGTTCTCTGAAACGTGATTGGCTGAGTCGGCAGGTTACGTGATCTCACTTTGAGCACTTACGTGTAAGCGCGCGCACTGCAAATCTAGGGGCGGTTTCACATCACGCGATCTCGATTGCCAATCGTATAAGCTCGCCTGAGATGGGTGTACATCGTGTAGTCCGCACCGTCGCGCACCACCGAGGAGCAAGCTGCTTACGAGGAACGTTGGCACGAACTTCGACCGTGACCGGAACAGCGTCGCTGTCCGATCATCTTCACGGAGGGAATGGGTCTATGCTTTTGAAGTGCGTAGCACTTTAGGGGCCCGGCTTGTCGACCATCCACTTTCTCATGTCGCATGGTCACGCAGTGGTCAATACAGTCAATAGAGGCCTTAAACAAGCTAACAATGCTAAAAAACGAGTGTAAACAAAAAACAAAACAAAAAAAAACTAACAAGGTCTAAAATACTACAAAATACAGAAATAACCAAGAATTTATCGCAGTAATTTACTTAACATCTCTAAAAAGGCTTCTGAAACATCACGGTGATACCCACGCCACCCAAGAGAGGGCGCCACTGCCTCGGCAAGCGCGCGATGGCCAAGGGAATCGCTGGGTTGCCCGTGCTATGCACTTCTTCAGGTTTCATGGTAGCGGAGCTGCATTAAGCGCAGGATTTAGAACTACACCAAGGCCTACCCAAGGAAGACATCAGCGTAGGATTTTGCGCGGGCAAGACGTACGCAGGTTTTTTATTTTTTTAATAAGGCTTTCTTATCTACGACATAGTGTCCGCAAGCCTTCAGGTAACGAAACACACGGAGTGCTAAACTTGGCTCGAGGAAAAGCAAGCGGCACGATCTACAGTGTTATGTGCACTGCTACTTCGCACATTCTCGTGCATAATGTAACCTTTAGTTATACGGGCAAAACAGGGAAATTTTCGTTCACCATAAATATTAACAACCTGTCTTAACATTGGCTTCCAGCAACGGGCGGCAGTGGGAACAGAATCCAGATTCAGCAAAACTAGAGTAAATGTGCCCCCTTGAGCATGAGAAGTGCTGCGTATTTTGCGCACTTCTCTGAGAAAAAAATATCTCGCATTCCACTTGCATATTCACTTACTATACAACCAGTGCCCGCGTGCCGGCACTGTATAGCCTTCTCGCCCGTTTCCTCTGGCGTCCACACTTTTGTGCTGAGGAGACAAGTTAGATCACGTTCTGATGACGGTGCAGGCCGGCGATGTTATCACAGCCGCACAAACTACGGAGCAAGCAGAAACATTTTAACAGGCTTGGGCTATATTCCCCGTGGTGCCCATGGTTTATTTTGATACCCCTAGGCAGCAAGGTTTTCCAGAAGACCCACGCTGTCAGACAAAAAAAAAAAAAAAAAAAAAAAAAAAAAAAACAACCTGCCGAGACCGGTATAGCGCAAGGGTTCTTATTCGTTGAATTATATGTTCTTTATCATTCAACTGGTCATAACGCGTGGTGGGCTACTCGGCGCATTCACAAAAGGAATCTTGTATAGAATCCATAGATTAACACCTCCCCGCTACCCCACATCTTAAGGATGAATACTTCGAACTTCAACTGCGCGGCAACTCAATTATATTGCTTTTATTTTCCCGCAGAGTGATAGTTGAATTGAATTTGCGGAAGTTTACTTACCGTTGCCCAAATGTTATACAAGTTACGAAGTAATTAAGATAACTGAGCGTAAATAACTTTGCACGTCACAAGTAAAGGTTGACGCGCCTCTGCCACATTTGGCCCTTACGTCACAAAGCATTACTATATCATCATCATCATCATCATCATCATCATCATCATCATCATCATCATCATAACATGCCTGGGTACTTTACAAGTAATTCGACGTGATGTACAGCCCATTTTTGTCGTTCACGGGTTGTACACTGAGTGCAGCAAAACAGTGTGGCTTATTTACAAAAATACGAAACAACGGCAATGATGTTGAATGCATATATTCAGAAATAAAGAAGTCAGTTCCGCAAGCTACGCGGATCACTGAGAGTCATTTGCATATCCGTTGGAGAATCAACGAAGTGAGTTTCGCAGTTTGTTGGCCTTATGAATTGCCATAAGCTTTCGCTTGTTGGCTTAACAACAGATCAACAAGCATACAATGTCTAAACATAAACACGTGCTAAACATAAACACATGATATATAGGCTACTCAAGGGCCGTGAGCGCGCGCTATTACAACGGTAGCGTCATAAAAGAGCGATTGGAAAGGAAAGCAAGAAGTTTGTGCGTTCGTTTGTTTCGCCATGCCTGCGAAAACTAATACGTGGCGACCACCAGCAATACTTCACATCGAGGAAATTGCGCCAGAAAATGGGCAACGGTTCGCGTTTGTATCATTTTGTCTTTGCGCGGTGTTCGAGAGGTCGGCTAACCACGTACCAACAAGCTCGCGTGCAAAACGTTTTCCGCCATTAGGCGAGCGGGAAGTGGCGTGCCCAAGTAGGTTAAGGGTTCGCTCACGAATGCCACGCTGGCACATAAACGTGGGTAAGTTAGCCAGGTGTCGTGCCACGCAATACGTTTCGATGCTTACGCAATACATTAATTCCGCGATACATGAAAACAACATAGCAATAGCAGTATTTTAGATGCGAAGTATCTTAAGGTCGAGCTCAATCCGGTGGTGGTGGTGGTGGTGGTGGTGTGCGGCGTGAACACCCTTACTGCGCATGCGCATACCCTCTCAACAAACCTCCTCTCCACTCACCCTCTCCCCTTCCCCTCTCCCCTCCCCCTCTCCACTTTCCCTCTCCCCTCCCTCTCTCCCCTCCCCCTTTCCACTCTTCCTCTGAAACGCGGGCTAGACATGCTGAAATTCTCTCCTGCGATACGCCGCGATGAGCTCGAGCGCATGCGCGTCCCCTCCCCCTCTCTCTCCTCTCCTACGCTGTCCCCCTCTCGCCCGCCTGTCGACCGCGTTCCCCGCTCGCCCTGTGACAATTAACGGCCAGGCTAGATGGAAGATACGACGCGCGTAGCGTCCCTCTTCGCGTTCCACGACGCGAGGTCGGTAGCATGCCCAACGAACGCCAACGGAACGCGATCGTGCAAGTGCTCCGGCTTCGCATCGGCTCATGGTCCCCTTTAGCGGGAGATGGTGTAATTTTTTAGACATACGAAAGGCATTTGATGCTATTAGTCATTCCATTTTACTGGAAAAAATGTATTCCTATGGGATAAAAAAGGGTATACTCGCTTGATTTCCTTTTCTAGTTATTTATCGGCACGCAAACAAAGGTAGTCTTGGTGACATCAATCATCTTACGGTTATATTAATGCGGGGTGCCACAGGGTTTCGGTTTTGGGCCCTAATTGTTTCTCATCTTTATATCATGATGTACCCGCGATCCCTACAGAGTCAAGGCATTATGTACGCGGAACGACACTGTTTTAGTTTTACACAAAAGGACATGACCTTAGCGAGATCTACAAAATGACGCGATGACCGATTTATCGAGC
>NC_051178.1:184207615-184228881 GCF_013339695.2 Rhipicephalus sanguineus
CCAGCCGAGACTGTCCATATAATTGCTATCGCAATAATAACGCAGAGGTGCAGGTTGAGTGCGACTGACAATACACAATACTTCTTGTAGGGGGTTTTGGGGGCAAGAATTACGGACAGACGGCGAGATTACTAACCTTGTTCTCGTCATATCGGGGCAATAGGGGTTCGGGGTATAATTTATTACAGCTATACGGGCTGTAGCAGTTCGCATGAACGCTTTGTCTTTGCATACGCGCGATTATACATGCGCCAACCAAAGCAGCGAGATGCCGTAGTCATCACGGTATCGTTACCGCATGCGCGCACCATGACGAAGAATGCAGGTATACGGGCCAGTATAGGCCAGCATTTTATGACAGGGAACGTCGGTGTTTTACAATAAGCTTGGCTGCTGTAAACTCAGGGTGGCTTGCATTGTCGTCGTCCGAACACACACACGCACCTTTTGTCTGTCTGTGTGCGTGCGTGCGCAGACAGACAAAAGGTGTAATGGCATGGCTGCCTGTGTCTGAATTGCTGGTTTCTATGGTTCATAGCCTCGTTCTGTTGAAGCATTGGCTTTTATTTTTTTCTCTCGGTCATATTTTTTTCAACTGCTCGTGTCCACTCTAGGTAACCTATGCTGAAGGGAGGGACGAAAATTTAATATTATTAGAGTTCTTATCTTGAACAGAATCTCACTGTTCAGCGAATTCGCACTACGCTTGTTTTCAGAATTGCGATTCCTGCTCGCATACGCTCTCGCTTGCGCAAACACGGCACCGAAGCCATTATTGCAGAAACCTGGCAAACTCGCCTGCGGAGGCAGACAACGTACTTGTGTAGCAGTTCTGCGTCGAAAAACAGCAGTGCCGTCTATATTCATGGCCCGCGTTCGGATTAGCATATAGTTTTCTGCACCACAAGCGAGTCATGGAAAAAAAAAATTAAATATCCGAGGAGGTATTTTTAGGGTTATCGACTGGCGCGGTTTGTAAACAAGCGGACGGGGCCTCGTAACGTTGGCCAGAGGAGCCCGGCGAAGAATCGAAAAAACATCGTCAATACACCGGGACCGTAATCCCTCCGAATGGCTTTGAAATTTTAATCCTTGCTTCCGAGTGTCGTTGCACTCTCATACGGCCTAAATAAGCAGCGTACGTATGCGCAGCTTTTTAACATTAAAGTTCCATGGTATGCTCTAGTTGCGCCATGCGTTTTGTAAACAATGCTTCAGTGAAATGGTCAAGATCTATGTCTTATCAGCAAGACATCGGACAGTCGTTGTCATCCAGCACGCGTACCGAGTGACTCATCACATCGTGACGTATTGATGGGGCGTTTCGTAAAGCACACTGCGTCAACCAAAAGAACATACAGCATGGACTTCAATCGATCTGTATGTAAGGTTGCGCAATCAATTCCGCTACCACCAGAAAGGGCGGAGGGGGGGGGGGGGGGCGAGGGTGTAAACGCAAAACGGTCATGTGCTTTGTGTGAGTGCGCCTAACTGGGCTGGTTGGTACATGAATGATTAAGACTGGAACAAACAGCACTGGACACGGGACGGTGAAAGAACAACAGGCAGTCGTTCTTTCTGACTGTCGAATACCACGGGCTGCGGCATGCGGGTATGTGCCACCCATCACTGATGGAAGAGATTTCATGACGTACGCGACAGGTAAGTCACGTTATTCATGCCATGTCCTGCTAATCGTGTTCGTCATACACTAACGTCCTCCTATGCCAACAATGGTATATACCACCAAGTTAATGGGACACTAAAGTGAAACAGTGAATCACTCTAGATTGATAAATGTTACTCTGAAAACTCTATCGTTAATTTCACCATCACAGGCGCATTAATAGAAAAGAAAATCAAGGTAAAATTTCATTTTTAAATTTCGCACCGAAATCTCCGCGCGTGGCATCAGGGATTTCACAGTGCATTGTTAATATTTTGGCGACATTGGCCTAACAAAATTTTCTGAAACTTGGTATGTTAAGTCTATGGCCGCCTCAGAGGGCAATGCATTTCATTTTGCCGATTTGAAAAGACGTGGATTCACACCGTAAAAATCTCTGACGTCACTGCGATTGGTGCGGGAACTTCAAGGTATACATGTCGCGCGTTTTCTTTTTGCGTGTTTTCTTGATTATCAAGCGTCTTCTTGATGTAAGCGTAGTGATTTTGGTATTGTGAAAGAGTGATTTTGCTCATATGAGAAAAAACGAAAAAGTGTGCAGCTTGCACTGTAGTGGCGCAAGGCTGGAACCATCTGCGGAGATGGTATTCGACCTAGCTAAGTTTTGCCAGTGGTGCCAAGCTTTTGCTAGAGATGCTAGGTTTTTGCTAGTACTACTAAGTATGGCTAGACTTGGCTATTCTTCTCCGGTTTCGGTTGATTCCCCACACTACGCACGTGCCACGTGGTTTTGGCGGGAACATATCACGTGACTAGTTGCTTGATGTTACATGATTTTAGTCACGTGCCTAATTGTTACATAAGTGATTTTGGTCACGTGACTAGGGTTAGGTGATGTTGCGTGATTTTAGTCGCGTGACCAGCATTTACGTGGTTTTTGGCGAGAACATGTCATGTGACTCGCTGTTACGTGGTTTTGGCGAGAACATGTCACGTGACAGCTGTTACGTGAAATTGTGATTTTAGTCACGTGAATAGCTGTTACGCATCTTTTGGGGGGAGCATGTCACGTGAGTAGTTGTTACGTGGGTTATGGCGGGGACAGGCCACGTGCTAGCTATTACGCCATGTTTTTGATTTTAGCCACGTGACTAACTGTTACCTGGCTTTTAGTCACGTGAGCAGTTAGGTAATGTTACATGATTCTAGTCATGGGACTAGTTACGTGATGTTTAGTCACGTGAGTGTTACGTGATTTTCAGTCACGTGGCTAGGTACGTGATGTTACATGATCGTAGTCACATGGCTTGTTGCATTATGTTACGTTTAATCCCGTGACTAGTTACGTGATGTAACGTAATTTTAGTCCCGTGACTAGTTGTTACGTGATGTTACGTGATTTTTAGCCACGTAAGAGACTCGCCCATCATAGTTATTGTATTCCATGCCGGACAAATCGGCGCACGTGCTGTGAGGGGGACGCTACGAGCGCGCGTAGCGAACGGATGCGAGGCACATCGGCTCTGTCGATTTTCGACTGGAGCCACGGACCTTTCTACCGGACCCCAAAAATTTTGTGTCCTCTGGACCCAGCAAGTCACCCGGACCACGGAGACATCTAATTTGTCAAGGTGGGCCGATTTATAAACAAATTACAGCGACTTTTCCGCGGCGCCAACGCTGAGTCCAGCGGCTCAGCTAGTGTCCGGCAGCGGGGAAGTCAACGCTCCTGCCAAAGTGGACGCTTCTTCAGCTCAACGCGGCTACGACCCCGAGGAAATGGCATGGTCGACCGTTTCGCCAGCCGGGAACCAAGATTTGACACCAGCGGAGCCCATTCGCAATGAAAATCTGTTCCGTCTTGTGGAGAGACGCTCCCAGCGACGAAAGGCCAAGCTGAAGGCGGCCACCGCCCAAGCCGCTCCCGGCAAGCAGCTATCCAAGCCACAAGCTCCTACCTCGCGCAAGGAAAAGGGGCAAGCCAAACCAGCATGGAGGCCGAAACCTCTTCAGAAATTCCACCCGGACGACATTGTAGTTGTCCTAAAGCCCCGGACCGCCCTGGCACTCGGAGCCGCGTTCCAACCTGGTGAGCTCGGCCTGTCCTTGCGCACTTACCTTGGTGCGCAGTTGGCTGCAGACCTTAGCTTTGTGATCTCCCGTGAGCAGAACCGTATTGTCGCAAGTACCAAGAACGCCTACGTGGCTGACCGCCTTCTTGGGGACTTCGTCATCAACTCGGCGCAAGGGGATGTGTCCTTCCGCGGCCATCTCAAGCAATTTGACGATGATGTCAGCTATGGCGTCGTCTCCATAGCTAATCATGAGACCGATGAGACCCTGAAGGATAGCATTCAATGGAGGCAGGGCGCTATCCTCGATATTCGCAAGTTTGGGACGTCCAACAAGGCCCGACTCACCTTCGCCGGGAAGGTCAAGCCACGGACTGTCCACTACAATTCCGAGATCATCACTGTCCGGCCCTACCTCCGTACCACTCCGGCCTGCGGCGTGTGTGGCACCGTGGGACACAGGACGGACACGTGCCCCAATCCAAACCAAGATCGTTGTGGCCTGTGTGAACGACACGCGCCATTTGTCGAGGGGGTGCGAGCCCCTCACAAGTGTAACGCGAAATGTGCAGTTTGTGGTGGTGGCCACGCCACGAACTCAAAGGACTGTGCGGCGAAATACCGCACGGCCGCCAAGTCGGCCAGCCCAAAGGGCGGCAAAAACAACCCGGCGTTGAAGTCAGCGACACGTCCGCCGGCACACAGCTCTGGCAGTGGCGAGGACTCACCACGACACAGTGATGTCAACTCGACGTCGGTGCCACCCAGTGAGCGCGCCGAGAAGGGAGGAGGAGCATCACCGCCCCCACACGGCGGCCATGGGAATCAGAGCCGTTCCCAGCAGCAACAACCCAAGAAGCAAGGTGCGGGTGACGCCTGGGCAACTATCGTCAAAAATGGCAAAAAGGTGAGCGGCGCGAGTAGGGTTGCCTCCTCCTCCCCCTCTTCTCCCCCCTGCCCTTCCCGCTCAACGGCTGATGCTGAGCTCCACAACCTAGTGGCATCTCTCCAGGCACAAAACGAGATGCTCCTAGCCAAAGTTGAAGCTCTTGAAAAGCAATCTACTCGCCCTCCCCAGACTGCCCCGCATGCGGAAGCCATGGAGAGCGCGGCGGTGCCGCCGACTACTCTGGAATCTTCCATTGCCGCCCTTGAGACCCGCCTCGAAACCAAATTTCCCACCATGATGAACACATTGGCTGCGCAAATCATGGCTCAAATTACTAATCAGGTTAATGCTCAGGTTAACGCTCAACTAGCGGAGACCCTTCCCAACATGCTTGCCCGCGCTGCGCGCAAGGGTAGCCTCAAGGATGTATCTGGCCGCCCAAGCAAATTCTCCCGTCGCTCGATCAGTCTCAACGACGATGAGGACAGTGGCTCCCTCTCTGGGACGGAGGTACAAGCCCAGGGAGCTGGCTCCGGAGCTACAGCCCTCTCAATTCCAATTCCCAAAACTGAGAATGGCGGGACACCCTCCATGTAGGCAATCCCGCAAGTCCAAATTGGCTTCCCCCACCCTAGTAACACAATGGAACTGTCGGGGATTCCGGTCCCGTACAAAGCGGGCCGACCTCCGACTCTACATTTCAACATTTGAGCAAATGCCCGCCGTGGTGGCCCTTCAGGAGCCAGGAAAGGGCGCCACCTTACCAAATTATACGACGTTCCAACAGGACCCCTCGTCTTGTCTTTGCGTCCATAAGAACTATACTGCCACCATGGTTGACCTTGACCTCCAACTTGAATACTCATATGTAATGGTGACTCTCCTTCCCATCCGCAAATCAGATCCATCGTTACATATCCTTAACGTATACTGCACTCCAAAACTGCCGAATGTTACATTCTCGGACCTCTTTAGCCGCGCACTAAGAGTTGCGGGTAAGGACCCCCTGCTGATTGTGGGTGATTTCAACGCCCCCAGTCGGGTTTGGGGGTACCATCGTGAAGAGAAGCGCGGGCGCAAACTGGCGGAACTTGCGTCAACGCTGGGCCTCACTCTTCACACCGACCCAGACCACCCAACTCGGATAGGCAGTTCTGTGACACGAGATACGTGTCCAGATTTGACCTTTACCCGCAACATTCAGTATGCAGAGTGGATCAACACCGAGGAAACCCTCGGTAGTGACCACTGCATCTTGAATACAACAATCCGGACGAAATCATTAGCACAACCCATATCACACGCCCGGCTCCCAGACTGGTCCAAATTTAGGCTAAATTATAACACCGCAGCATCAATACTCGAGCGAGGTTACGACACGTGGTCCCAATAATTAGTTAGTAACCTTCGCTCCACTGAAACCAAAATTCAGCTTTCAGAGGCGGTCTCGGACGTGGACAACCACCTCCTCCACCTCTGGGAAGCGCGGCATTGCCTTGTTCGCCGATGGCGCCGACAAAAGCATAACCGAAAACTTAAAGCTCGAATCACCGAGCTCACCCAGAAGGCGGCCGAGTATGCGGTCCAACTCGCGGACGCCAACTGGGTGAATAGATGCAACATGGCAGCGCGCCAAATGTCCGTCAAGAATACTTGGAGGCTATTTCGCGTGCTCATAGACCCAACGCAAACCCGCACCGAAACTCAGAAACACCTACAAAGGGCAATCCATAGCTTTCAGGGCAATACAACTCAGCTGGCGCACAAATTAAGGGACCAATACCTGTGCTCCACACAGGACCTCCGCAGATCGGCGTACTCCTATGCAGGTTCGGAGAACGTTGCGCTGGATCGACCTTTCCAGCTTTTCGAACTGCGGAAGGCCCTGTCTAAAATGAAACGTGGCACCGCTCCGGGTCGGGACAAAATTACTGTGAAAATGTTAGCTAACCTTCCCGATCCGGCATATGAATCACTATTAGCTTACATCAACTCAATTTGGTCAGGGGAAGTGCCACTCCCCATTGAATGGAAGACCGCCCTGGTCACATTTATCCCAAAACCTGGCAAGGCCGTGAACACGGATAACCTTCGCCCCATTTCGCTCACATCATGTACGGGCAAACTGATGGAGACGATGGTGCGGGATCGGTTGTCTGATTTCATGGAGAACCAATGTATTTTCGCAGAATCAATGCACGGGTTTCGCCCGTACAGATCCGCGCAGGACATTCTGCTTCAACTTAATCGGGACATTCTAGACCCCGTCGAATGCCCTCGCAACGACAAGGTCGTACTCGCCTTGGACTTGAAGGGAGCATTTGACAATGTAACTCATGAGTCAATTTTAACACACCTTTCACAAACCGGCTGTGGCTTGAGAGCGTTCGAATACATTCGGCAGTTCTTAACCGATAGACAATCTTACATCCGCATACAAGACAAGGAATATGGCCCTTTCCCCTTAGGAGCTAGAGGTACACCACAAGGCGCAGTGCTGTCTCCTCTATTATTCAATCTGGCCATGATGCACCTGCCGGCTCAGCTGGCTGATGTCCCTGGTATACAACATGCGTTGTATGCTGATGACATCACTATCTGGGCCACTCAGGGCTCACTCGGAGACATTGAGGCGAACCTGCAACAAGCCGCGAGCATAGTCGACCGCTATGCCCGCCAGTGCGGCCTTCAGTGCTCACCCTCCAAATCAGAATTCGCGCACATACGCCCCTCGCCAAAGTGCACGGCCAAAATTGAACTCTCGCTGGAGACAGGTCCAATCCCCGAACAAAAAGAAGTCCGGGTACTGGGGCTCTTTATTAATCAAAACAGACGGTCAGACAGCACATTGGCCAAACTCCGTAAGGTGGGAGACCAGGTGGGCCGCATGGTCCGCCGGGTCTCTAACAAACGCGGGGGGCTACGGTGCAGAGATGCCTTGCGGCTGGCACATGCATTTGTAACCAGTAGAATTTTATATTCTACCCCATACCTCCACCTGCGGAAGCAAGACGAGGATGCACTTGAAGTCATCCTTCGCAAAATAGTTAAGCGGGCCCTCGACCTCCCCGTGAATACCTCGAACCAGCGCCTTCTAGGCCTGGGCATGGCGAACACGTTTCGGGAGCTTCGAGAGGCCCAGCTCACAAATCAGTACACTCGACTCTCAAAGACGGTAGCGGGTCGCCGCCTATTAGCCCGCTTACATATCCAACACACCAACATCACGGAAGATCGCGTTCAACTCCCATTCGAGTGGAGATGCGCCCTCCACGTGCGCCCTCTTCCAAGCAACATGACAAAAGAAGACCACAATGGCCGGCGCCTGGCGCGGGCGGAAGCCCTGGCCCGCCATTTATGGATCGAAACCTGGCGTGTTCTACGTGGACGCCTCCGGCCCACACCATGGGGGATGGTATACGGCCGCTGTCGTCCACGAGAACCGAACAGTTAACGGGCTCACTTTCCGAGCCCGGGACATAATACACGCGGAGGAAGTCGCCATTGCATTGGCAGCTTGTCACCCCGCATCGCAAACCATCATCTCCGACTCGCGAGGGGCCTGTCGGAACATCGAAAACGGCTGTGTCGCGGACCTAGCCTATCAACTATTGAAACGTTGTGACTATCAGGGAATCCCCGCACCCCACCGTATAGTCTGGGCTCCTGCTCACATGGGATTAGAAGGGAATGAGGCAGCCGACGCCGCCGCCCGCGCGCTCTCTTACCGGGCATTCCCACTCGCCTCCCGCGACCAGGAAGACCTCGAATTTAATCCTGTCTATTCTTTCCGCGAAATTGTGCAGCATTACCAATCTGACCACAGCCTTTATCCACGCCCGTGTAAAGGCTCAAGTAAAGCGGAGGAGCGGCTTTTACTCCGTCTGTACACAAACACTATGCTGTGCCCGGCAGCACTGAAACACTTCGACCCCGCCTTTTCCGGCAGTTGCTCGCACTGTGGGGAGAAGTCTTCGGACATCTACCACAAGGTGTGGGCATGCCACTCCAATCCTGCTATACCCCCTATCCCCAACCCAACCCGGGAGGAGTGGGAGGCGACCCTGCTTGGCTGTTCTGACCTTCAGGCCCAAAAGGCCTTGGTCCGACGAGCCCAGGCAGCAGCCGACGCCAATGGTGTCCCGTACTAGGGAGCCCCACCTACTCTTTGTAGGTGCCGTTCCCTTAAGGGGTAGTGCCTGCATACCTCCCTTGTTTTCTTTTTTTCTAATAAATGTTTTTACCACCACCACCCACGTGCTGTGGGAGTGAAGCAGAAATTAAAGAGCACGAAGCGAGCGCGTACCGGTCATGACAATGATAATTCCTGTTCGCACTACTCGGCGCAACGAAAAGCCTAAAGAGCTCCACTCTTAAAATCGGTTTTCTCTTTAGTTAAGGGCACGACCATGAGATCGCCAAGACTTAGCGGCTAGATAAATAGACAGAAACGGTCAAAGAGCCTTTGGTTCGCTACGAAATGATTAGCTTTTAACAGATGTACACACTGATCTTAGGACCAGACAACGAAAACTATTGCAGCATCAGCGTTCAAAATTCAATTCGAGATGAAACAATAACAGCAAACTATATAATACAGCTCTGTAGTAACTAACAATGTGTGCAACCTATGTGTTATAAATGTCAATGGTTTCCAAAAAACGTGAGTGCTACATATTCATTTCGATTTTTGCGCCGACGTTACTAGCGCAGAAAACTCGTCGTAGCTAATTTGTACGTCTCCGTCCATGTCGGCTTCCCGTATCATTTCGGCGACTTGCTCGTCCGTCAGTTGCTCGCCCAAGACGGCCATGAAGTGGCGCAACTCATCCGCAGTGATGAAGCCGTCCCCGTCTCTGTCGAAGATCTGGGCAAGCAACCAAGAATGAAGCAGGCATATTGCACAGGCTGACACATATACAACATGCACGAACACATAAAAATAATTGTTGGGGTTTAACGTCCCAAAACCACGATATGATTATGAGGAGCGCCGTAGTGGAGAGTTCCGGCAATTTCGATCGACCACCTGGGGTTCTTTCACGTATACGTGCACCTGAATCTAAGTACAACAAGCATTTTCGCCTCCGTCGAAAATGCGGCTTCCTGACAGCTTTGGGTCATTTTCCGAGCACCATAACCACTAGGCCGCCGTGGCGAGTCATTCACGAACACACAGGATGACTGATTGCTGGAGCACGAAATTGTCTAAGCGGGTGCCTACAAGAAAAATCGAAAGGCCGCTGGGGGCGAGACGCTGCAACACCCGAGTACAGGTTAGCTCGCGAAAAGTACTCCGAAATATTTTCAGTGCGTGCATTTCAAAGTCTGTTTCGCACGATACATTTGCAACTTCATGACTTGTTCATGGTGATACACTACTTTTCATACTGACTTCAGCTATCAAAGAGAACGCCTCCTATTTAATTTAGACATTTATTTATTTTCTATATTGCGCAATAGGAGTGAAATTTTATGTTGACAGTGCTATGACTACAGCTTGTAATCTTTGTATTTTTTACAGCGAAAGCTGTTATGGAGATCACAACAACAGTGCTGCATTTGTAACCGCTATCCGTAACCGGTGTCCGTAACCGCTATCGCGCGAAATAAAAAAAACCGAAATATCGGGAAAAAATGTTGAAGCCGGGCCCTCTGCGTGGCAGTTGAGTATTCTACCACAGAGCCACGCTGGTTCATGAAACTCCTTTTTCAAATAGACCCTATACAGACGTCATGTCGGGCAAGAAACCGTGTTAACATATGTAATATATAGCATGGCAGAAGAGTAAAATAACAACCAGGCGTCACACGATGCTAATTGCGCAACGAGTGTGTGGTTTGAAGCTTCCCACCCACTACAAAGTTCTCTGCCATAATACTTCATGGTCATCAGCCACATGCAGCATCAACAAATTGCACATAATACTTTGCAGGTGTGTAGCAGGTACCTCGCTTATCGCAGAAGTGGATACCTTACATGTGTACTTGCACTAGTTCTCTCAAGAGAGTTCAGAACAGCCGGGCTTTAGAAAGGCGACTTTTCCAGCTTTCGCTGTGACTGTGCTACGTGATGCGTGGAGGCCTAGCGTTTATTCTTGAAAAGTTCATGTTCGCCTCCCAGCTAGCAATAACGATGTCGATTTGCCACGGTGTGTCTGTGCACATTTGGATTGCAATGGTGGCCTTTATTGTGTCAGACCATACTAACGCCCGTAAATGCTCTAAGAAACCACGCAAGATCCATTCATATTTACTCAGCCGTCTAATTTTCACAATTGCTTTAGGCTCATACGAATAAAGAGAAGCATTGGAGCCAAGGAGGGAAAACTCGGGCTCATGTTTCCGGTTTTTCTGACTTTCGGTATCCTTCATTGCTCACGTTAGGTGAGAATCTTGCTAAATTCTCACACATACCCATTCGCCGTTATCGACCAACAGCGCTAATGCAGTAATTGCGACGAAGCCGGAAATTTAGATTTGTGATGCAGTGTCGCCGAGAGTTATAATGGATTTCAGTAAAGAATAAAGAAAAATTATATTGAGATTTAACAGTGACGTCCAGTAATTATAAAGTCATTTCTGCACAAATTGGCATTATTGCAAATTAAGTTCTAGTAAAATCCACATGATAGATAGAAATCAGATAGGCAACATGTAGAAATATGCCGCCGAACTGTGGGCGAACACATTGTAGGTAATCTTTATGGTATACACGGGGACTATAGGCAATCTTTAATGGTATACAGGGGTACTTCCGAATCGCTCCATGTGTTTATGGTTTGTGCAAGGTAGCTACCTTTTAGCGGGAGTCTGTTTGGGTGATAGAGCTCAGTGAACTGACGTTTGTCATTAAGTCGGAGTGGCAGCTGGTTTGACCACGCGCCCTGTATCATGGCCACAACGTTCACTTGCTGCCCGTGCTTAGTGCTATTGAATAACGTCTGGTAGGCCTCACCGACTGTTGTTATGGAGGTCTTCCGTTGTGAAAGGCCTTGCGTGCATCACCTATTGATTATTTTACTACAACACAGCAATGCTTCCAACTCGACTTAAAGGATGTATACCTAAGGGAAAGCATTCTCACCTTGAACAGTTTACGGGTCTCTTCTTCGGTGGGCGTAGTGAGCGTGTCCGCTCTCACCTTGGCGACGAACTCGGGGAAGTCAACGGTGCCGCTGTCATCCGTGTCCACCTGGGCGATCATGTTCTTGAGCTCGACCTCGGTCGGGTTTTGGCCGAAGGCGCGCGTCATGATGGCCAGATCCTCGGTGCTGATCTCCCCATCGCCATCCCTGTCGAACAGCGCGAAAAGCTCGCGGAGCTCCACGATCGCCTCCTCGGAAATCTGCGGCCCTCCCGAGCCAGCGGTTGCTTGGTCAACGACGCCGCCAGGAGAAGTGTATCCTTTGTTGGTCTTGTTCCGGGGGCCACTGCTCGAGCGGCCGCAGTCACCGACACCGCCGGTATCCGGAACGCTGAGGTGCGTTTTAAGTGCACTTTGAGCAGCGGTTTGCGACGCCGACGGTACTGTCGAAGTAGCGGTGGTCGGTTTTTGGCCTCCTTGAGGCGAGTGCGTTGGTGGGAAGCGCTTCATTGCCGTTACTTGCGCTCCACTGCCACCGCCAACGCATCTGGCACTCTTTTCGAAGAAGGCGACCCGCCAGAATTATGGTCACGATCTTTTACTATTCCACTGATCCACTACACGGGATAAACCAGGAATTCGGCACGATACATGAATATACTAATTACGTGACCAGTGAGGCCTTAAGTATTAGAATTTTTTTCGCTCATTCGGCTCAGTTGAAGTAGCCAAGAAACAGGTTAGGAGATAGAACAGATTATCAACAGCCTGCTCCCATCATGAAAGAGAGAAAGAGAAATAGTAGAGATAATATCATATGTCATCTTAGTGAGAAAAGCATCAACCAAATAGCGCTATGTTCATAATGATTTATTTCATGCGAAGTTTGATGCATTCCTCTCAATATATGCAGGTAATGCGTTTCGCCCGGTTCTGTCAAAATGTCACGTCCTCACGTACAGATGGTATCCATATCACCATCCTTTATTACAACTCCCTCGCAATAAAAATACCGGTCTCGAAGACAGCACTTTTCATCATCTGTGGCCGGCAAAAGCAGTGGCATGGCCGTGACGCTTCGGTCAGCTTCTTAACACCTGCTTATTACCCTGCTTCTCCTTTAAGAGGATATTTTAGTTTTGGACAAGCAGGAAAGCGTCCCTGGCAGTCGATGCCCGGTACAGTTTGATATAATTATGGCGATGGTGAGGCAAGGCCTCGACGTCCCCACGTGGGAGACCTAAGGCCCGGTCGGCGAAAGCTCTGCAGGAATATCAATAAAGTTGTTACCAACCAATGACGAACAGCAACATTCATGGTATCGCAGGTAGTCTTCTTCTACACTTTGCCCTGAGTTTCCGCGAACACAGGTGACAGTGACAAGAACTTTATTTAATAGTGCTGAGGAAAATGATGAGGGAAGGCCTAGGGTTCCCCATCAAGCAGATGGCTCCACCCAGGACGGGACTAGGAGGCAGTGACTCTCGGTGACGACCCGGGCCCTCTGCGGACACAGATAGCGTTGAAGTATTTGTGAAGAGTGTAGGACAAATTTTTCTTGAATAAAATAATAATACCAGCGAAATGCCAAACGTTATGAACGATGACAACGACGACTATTATTTAAAGCTATAGTGATTACACGAAGGTCGATTGAGTAGGCTATCGGTGACTGCAATGGACGCTAAATGATGGGGGCGTACTGTTTCAACAAGAAAAAAAAATTCTTGAACGAAAAAGCTGCATCCACGGAGAAAATTCCACATGAGACCATAGGCAGCATTTGATGCAACGTAGCATTTGATGCAACGACTTTACGAAACCATGAAGAAACACATTGGAGGGGTTGAGGGTGACAAAGGGGTCAGATAAAAAATTCACTGACACGCAGCGGCCGCTCTTTCGTAGATTATTTTCTTTCACACGGTACACCACTAACATCACTTAGCGTCCATCGCAGTCACCGATAGCCTGCTCAATCGACCTTCGTGAGCGGAGCAGCCTTTGATTATTCGATGAACTTACATTTGAGGGCACTAAAAGAGGCCCACGTTAGGCGGCAGTCATGTGGTAATTTTATTGCGATAACAATTATATCTACCCTCTCGGCTGATTTTTGCCGACGCTGTCGCCGTCTGTCGACGCCGTCATGTCCCGGATATGTACATGTATATATATATATATATATATATAAAGGCACGAATAAAAATAAAGCAGAAGAAAAAAATTCTGAAGTACACCCGACCGCGCATTCGAACCAGAAGCCCCTCGCTTCCCAGTGCGCTGCGTTAGACAATTCTGCCACACGCCATGTATGCGCCGTCGAAATAACGGCGAGATATTTATATACACCATGTACCGCTGGCGGTAAGCAAATCTCGGAGGAGCGTGAGCGTGTTTTCTATCACCCAACGCTCCTAATTTTCTTTCAATTTGAAAAGTGCCCTTGAGTCGCGCACGACATAGTGGCCCTTTTCTGTACCCACTCGTGATGTGGAAGGAAAAAAGAAGGAAGAACACCGGGAACCCCTTGCATCAGACGCCCCCGTGTGGCTGGAGACGCAGGGGGTAACTCCACGCGCCATACTTTAAAAGAAAAAGAAATATGTGAGAGCGCCTGATTCTCCATTGTCGACACTTGCAGACGCAGCGCTCCTAATTTTCTTTCATCTCGAATACTGCTCTTGAGACGCGAACGACAAAGTGACCATTTTCTGTACCCACTCGGGATGTGGAAGGAAAAAAATCACAGCATATCCACGGAGTGAATGATGATGAGTGGGCGAAGCTGCGGAGGTTCATCGGTAAACCGTGAATCTTCCGTGAATTCTGCCCAGTACATCATCACCGACGTGAGATCGGGCCCGTTTATACTAAAGGTTCGATGAGAGTTATGACGACTTGCAGCTCACTTTAATTTTACATGTACGCGTTGAATTTTCATTGTTTAATCACGCACAGGAGAAATCGCACACACGCACTACCTTGGAGGTCAAAATCCAGTGCCTATATATACGGGGTGGTCAGTGAACGGTTGTGCAGCGCGAGTGGTCGGTTTTTTCAGTCAAGACGCTGCCGCGACGCTGCCTCGCGACGAGGGGGACCGTAGGAGAGGAGAAACATCTGGCGTCTTTCGTTAAGCAGCTGGCGTCTTTTCGTTTTGCTTTAGAAACATCTGGAGTCTTTTCGTTTTGCTTTTAGAAAACATCTGGCGTCTTTCGTTGGTTTGTTTCATCAATCAACGGCGTTTTGAACAAAATTTTTATTGTTTAATCACGCACAGGAGAAATCTCACCAGGCACTACCTTGGAGGTAAACAATGGCTGCTAATGGGAATGAGAGACAGAAGAAGTCGGCTTTTAGCTAACATTTACACTTCTACTTCTACTAACGTTTCCTACTGGAACATGCCAATGGCTGCTAATGGGGAATGAGAGACAGAAGAATTCGGCTTTTAGTTAACGCACACGCTGCGAATATTTTATTGTTCAACAACGCACAGGAGAGATCTCCCACCGGCACCACCTTGGAGGTCAAGATCTGGTACTATAGCGTTAAGACTGGTTACGCACTACGACGGGGACGAACGGGTGCCGCTTTAGGAGCTTCGCCCCTAAAAATAAAGACAAAAAACACCGGGCACACCTTGCATCAGACGCCCCTCGTGGTAGGAGACGCAGAGGGTCACTCCACGCGCCGCAATTTAAAGGAAAAAGAAATATCCAAGAGCATCTAAATTCTAAATTTCCCCTCTTATATTAACCGCCGGTTTCATGGTGAATCCCCCGTAGTGGGTAAGAGCCAAGAATTAAGGGTCAAGCAAGCAAGCGTCTGATTCTCCATTGTCGACACTTGCAGCATGTTGATCAAGCAGAGAGAGAGAGAGAGGAGGAGAGGTTGAGGAAAGGAAAAGGCGCAACTTCTGCAACCCAAATTGAGAGCACGGCTCAGCGCCTGTAAGGGAAAGGGGGAAAGGGAGATAAAGATTAGAAGAGGGAGGAGAAGGAGAGGAGGAGTGCTGTCTATGACCGAGGACGCGGCGGGCGGCTTCAATAGCCGGTTGACCAGTCCAGTGTCCTTAAGGAAGCGAAGCCCCGCCTTGAAAACCTGGGTGTGGGGCTGTGCAGGGAAAAGAAGGTCCCTCTCTGTAGCTGCGGGAATACCATGGCGACGGAGTGCGGCGAGGAAGGCAGCTCGTTGTGCTTGAAGCGCTGGGCACACACACAACAGGTGAGCAATTGTTTCGTCTGCCCCACACGTACTGCACGCAGGTGACGAAGCTCTGCCGAGCCGATGACGTCCTGCCGCAGGCCAGGAGCAGCCGATGCGTAGACGCAGTAGAAGGGACCGCTCCCTCCTGTCAGGCAGCCGGGTCGGAGGTTCCAGCCTGGCCACACGTTCGTCGGGGTGGCAGCGTAGCAACAGCCGCCTCAAGGTCAGCCTCGAATAGTCCGAGTCGACCACAGCACGGCAGACAGCGACGGTAGAGTGATGTGCCTCCTTCGCCAGTGCGTCTGCTTGCTCAGTTCCCTGAATACCCACATGAGATGGGACCCAATGCAGGGAGACATCGGCGCCACTGGCGAGGAGGGCATGCAGCTTAGGCGTAACAACTGTGACAGTTGTTAGATCACGCTTGCCCTGTGCATATGCGCCTGTGCGTTCATTTAGGGCGTTCTTCTTCGTGCTTCAGCGGCACGCAGAAAGTATCGAGCTGCTTCTGGTTCTTCGTGTGACATTTCGATTTTTTTGCTATCGCATTCATTGCTTCGCCCTTGCGGCGAAACTGACTTTTTTAAACATCGCGGGCTGAAAGGCTGGAAAGCAATTAAGCAGGGTAGTTATCTTAGCATAGATAAAAAGATGGGATGTTTCTAAACATTGTTGCAACTTTTATCTTGAAGATGTTTCTCTAGAGTTACTATTTAAAAAGTATGATGATAGTTTTCTGATAGGCCGCACAGACTTCTGTCGCACATACCCATTGTTAGGCTAACTGTTGCCATCATTTTAGTGGATCAGTGGTGAGTAGTGGGATTCACCCAATGTCTGTATCGCATACCCGCTTATGATGCCCACGAGCGTTACCACGGATACCGGATATGAAAGGCTCGATCAAAAACACACCGGATATGAAAGGCTCGATCAAAAACACACAGGATGCTTGAGCTTCGCCTTCGGGAGAGAAGAACGCGTTAGTGTAATTGGTCCCCGTGCACATTGCTTTCTTAACTGCTGGCCTAGCTTCGGATCTCGGTGGATGCCTCAACCGTATCGCAAGCAAACAAAGGTCTGCGCTCGTAACATTAGCCGTTTCAAACTGTCTTAGAATGCCTATTGGAAGTACAGTTACAAAGTGCCCAATACGCCCATAATTCTTTATTTTGCGAATCAGCAAAGGGCCCATTACGCGTCCGTAAGTCAACATGCGAACCAACATACCACAGAAATTGGGTAAATCCCACTACTCTCCACTGGCCCACTAACAATGAAGAAGGCAACAGCTAGCCCACCAAATGGCTGCGAAGCGACGGCAGCGTGCCGAAGACCCCCGAGTACGTACAACGAGAGAATACTAGGGATCGGGAATGGCAACGGCGGCTGCGAGAAGACCCCCAAGCGATGGAAGGTCTGCGCCAACGACGACGTGCCCGTAGATCTATAAGGCTCGGTCACACGGAGGCGGAGCGGCAGAGCGGCCAAGCGGCAAAAGCGGGGAAAACCTCCCTCCAAGCGGGCGGGCGAAAGCGGGCGGAAAACGAGGCGGCTAGTCCGATCGCTCCGGACCGATTTTTTGCCGCCGCCAAAGGTCGCCGCTTTGCCGCAGCCAATCAAAACGCGCTGCGGCGGTGGCGCTGATATATATCCTTGACGTACACATGCGGTTGAGATAATGCAAGTGGCGTTCATAATGTCTGAGCAAACGGCTGTGTTCTGTGCGGAGCTTTTATTAGATGCTATCAAGCAGTACCCGGTGCTTTAAGACAAGTCGCTGCCTCGCTACAAGGAAGTAGAGTAGTAAAAAAGGAGCTATAGGATGAAGATTGCAGCGGATTTGGGTACTCACTCTCTGTAGTTTTCTACGTCGCGAGACCGAAGGTGCGGCAACAAAACGCCGCATGGCCCATTGCAGCTCGTGTTGCAGGGCGGGACGGAACTACCAGCGACGTTGGCGGCGTGTATTTTCTTGCGCTTCCAGCCGTTCATGGTGCGCCAGCAAGGACGCGACCGTTAAAAGGCCGAGCATATCCTCTTTGTCTGAACTCATCACAGGTATCACAGGCGTCAGCACGCGAAGCAGCAGTCAGATATGGCGCGAGATCTCCGCAGCCGGCTCGAGTACACTCGCGCTCTGGTGCTCTGGTGGCGAGGGTAGAGACAGAGGGTGCCACGAGGATGGCGACACGAGTGCGCAAAACCGCGAGATGCCCCGCCTCTTCGGTCGCGCGGGCAGCCAAGAGAGCCGTGCGGTCTGCACAGGTACGCGCGGTCACCGCCTGGCCGCTTTGAAAAGCCCGCTTGGCCGCTTTGCCGCTCCGCCTCCGGTGTTAACGAGCCTTAAGATGTGCGAACGCTGCTTTGAGCGCGAGGTTCGGTCTCTCCAGTTTGGACATTCGTGTCGTGTCTGTGACTGTCTGGGTTTAACTCGAACCTCTCTGCACTGAGAATCAACTAGAAACCATAGAGTTTCCTACAACACTTACCTGAGGGAACTCTGGCGCTAGTGTCTATGGGAGCTGCAACGCATGGCGCTTCAGCCAGCATGGGAACAATGGGTAGTACACGGATTTGTCTGAAATTCCTCCTTTCGGCTCCGTTTGACTCCGCGTCGCCTGCATCCGCTTTGTCGCAAAACGATGTTCAGCAAAAGTCAGCAGTTTCACTTCACTACTTTAACCTCTTTAGGCTCACCAATACAAACCTGGTCACGAATTCACAACGATCCATGCTTTTATGCGAAAGAAAAACCAAAAACAGCAATAAGCAAAGCCACAAGTGCGTTCGAAGCCTGCAAGTACGAAGGCAAGGCAAATCTGTGTACTACCCATCATTCCTTTCCATTGCTCGCTGCGTCGTCTCAATTTAAGTTGAACCCTGTTTGTAAGTCTCCACGTTTCTGCTCCGTAGGTAAGTACCGGTAAGATGCAGCTGTTATATACCTTCCTCTTAAGGGATAGTGGTAGACTGCCATTCATGATTTGATAACCCTATTGCAAAACCCAGCGCCACTGGGTACCAGCGTCCAGTGCCATGCCTGATTATGGGCCCAGCGTCGCGCTGGATACTGGGCCGCTGGAGCGCGTTTTACTGGGAGGCGCTGGTACTCAAGCGCAAAACGGCTCTACAGCGTTAAAACGGCGGTGCCTACGTTCCCTGCATAAATAAATTACTAAAAAAAGTCATATAGAAAGCATTAGTGCAATAAAAAAAGAAAAAAAAAGCCGTGCGAAAAAAAAAAAAAACTCCACCACGAGGATTCGAACTTGCCACCTCTCAATCTCCAAGCGCGTACTCTACCACTACGCCACGCTGAAAACACGTCAACAACGCTGTAAAGAGAGCTAGTCAATACAGTAAGAAACCGTTTCGTTTCATATTTCGATGTCGTGCATTCAAGGAAGACGCGATCTTCCGTTCCAGATCACGCTTGCTTCTTTATTAGACCCAAACAGAGGGTGGCCGGCAAAGAATGAAATGCCAAAATGAGAAGAGCACTAGGTTCTTTAAGAATTCCCGTTTTAACTCCGAAAATTATGAAATGGATCGAGGGGCCGGGTACAGTTTGACGGCTGTTACTGCCGATTTTTAATAGCCGTTTCTCGCCCTTGCTAATCATGAGCATGTACAGAAGCTTTATGATGACTCGTTCGATAAACACTCGCCTACATGAATTCATACTGAGTAGTTTTGTCGCACGAGCGACGATATTACTGCGGGGCGGGCGTGTCTGTATTCTGACTTCCAGTTCTAGCGATACCTACAACTATAAAAACCGCTCAGCAAAAACAAACACATTTAGTTGAAAAAAGATGCCGGTGTGTTAGTTCACTAACGTGTACCAGTTGACACGTATGTGTTCTGACGTATGAGTCAGAGAAGTACTAGCGAGGTGCGGCCGGCTGCTTTCGGTGAGCCTACGGTTCGTTGCTGAAAGCGCGTCGCATCGTGGTCATCGCTCCTTGTGCGACACCGTACACAGAAAAAATGGTTAATTTAGGGTAACGAATGTCCAGACATACTCTACTGTAAATCTTACCGTTGGAATTGCGTGTACTTAAACCAATGAAGCGCCGGTGGCATGCAGACGGACTCGGCCGGTACGCTAGGCCTAACGCTTCGCTGGGAGCGCACTGGGTAGGAACATTCTGGGCGCAGATTAGTTGGCGATGATTGAAGTTTCTGCATTTTAGCCTCAAACCTTTGTTAACTGATACCTAACGTATAGCTGAAGTACGTGGAAGTGCAAGAATTGCCCGAGATGCGTTTCTGGTGTGGCGATATCGAACGACGGCTGTTTTTCTGGCCTCCGTTGGGAGGGGCCACGAAGCCAGAGCTCATTTACTTCTTGCCAACCGCACGGCGATGTAACGATTTGCTCTGTAAGTTCAGACCAACACTTCCAGACTTAGAAACATTGCAATATGAAGTCATAACCGCAACACATCACGGATGCAAAACTGATAATATGATCGGCATGCACAAAGTGTGTATTCATTGCTGCTACGCGTGCTCTGCAAAAATTAACGACGTTATTGCACTGCATGAATAAGAAAAGCGCGGCAGAAAGCAAAGTGATCAGTGTTGGCTGCTTTGGGTTATTAACATATTTTGCTCACATTCGACAGGGAAACATTAAAAGTGACCGTGATTTCACATATATCATATCACGTATATCATGAAAATAGCGCGCATCTCCTCGTCTTTCTCTGCCAAGCTAGAATTTGTGACACGTTTGAGACCCATTAGGATAGCATCTATGGTACCATCGAATCAGACATTCGATATTCAACGATACCAAAGCATTCTGCCGCGCACGATACGGAAAGCAGCGCGCGGCACTGGCAGAACAGTGCAGGCTCCAGTATGTGCCAGCGCACGCCAGTGAGAATTCCAGCGTCTCCAGCGCTTCCAGTTAGCGCCAGCGTCACTGCGGCAAAGCCAGTGGCTCTACCAGTGCGACCCAGCTCTTTCCCAGTGCTTTCACGGGAGTCCCAGTGAATTCGAGCTATACCAGTGTTCCCAGTGCAGTCCAGCGCCAGAAAACGTACTGGTATCACGCTGGGGGTACTGGAACGGCGCTGGTTTTTGCAATAGGGAATGCTTGCCGATGAGCCCATCCCATTCTTATTCTTCTAGTTATTTCACTCTCATGGTTCGGCTCCGCGGTTACTACCTGTCTAAGTAGACATATCCTTTACAACTTCCAGTGGCTCGACACCTATCGCAAAGCGCTCTTCTCTGCCAAGAGTGACAGCGAGGCAATGGAAAGGAAAATGATAGGGGTAACTTAAGAGACAGGAAGAGAGCAGAGTGGGTAGGGGAAACAAACGGGGTTAAGGATATATAGTTAATCAAGAAGAAGAATGGATA
>NC_051178.1:184228981-184286043 GCF_013339695.2 Rhipicephalus sanguineus
ACGCTTTCGCTGTAAAAAATACAAGATTACAAACTGTAGTCATAGCACTATCAACATAAAATTTCACTCCTATTGCGTATTATAGAAAATACATAAATATCTAAATTGAATAAGAGGCGCTCTCTTTGATAGCTGAAGTCGGGATGAAAAGTAGTGTATCACCATGAACAAGTCATGAACTTGCAAATGTATCATGCGAAACAGACTTTGAAATACACGCATTGAAAATATTTAAGAGTACTTTTTGCGAGCTAATCTGTACTCGTGTTGCAGCGTCTCGCTCTCAGCGGCCTTTCGATTTTTCTTGTAGGCACCCGCTTAGACTATTTCGTGCTCCGGCAATCAGTCATCCTGTGTGTTCGTGAATGACCCGCCACGGCGGTCTACTGGTAATGGTGCTCGGAAACTGACCCAAAGCTCACCGGAAGCCGCATTTTCGATGGAGGCGAAAATGCTTGTTGCACTTAGATTCAGGTGCACGTATACGTGAAGGAACCCCAGGTGGTCGATCGAAATTGCCGGAACTCTCCACTACAGCGCCCTTCATAATCATATCGTTGTTTTCGGACGTTAAACCCCAACAATTATTTTTATGTGTTTGTGCATGTTGTATATGTGTCAGCCTGTGCAATATTCCTGGTTCATTCTTGATTGCTTGCCCAGATCATCGACAGAGACAGGAACGGCTTCATCACTGCGGATGACTTGCGCCTTACCATGAACGCCTTTGGCGAACAACCGACGGACGAGGAAGTCCACGAAATGATACGGGAAGTCGACATGGACGGAGATGGCCAAATTAACTATCACGAGTTCGCTGCAGTCATGAAGCCCTTGTTTATAAACCAATGACATCTACGAGGTCACTTGTACACATTGCTCAATTTTGAAGGCTGACGCTGCAGTGGTCTTCGTTGTCTAAATCTAAGATCAGTGTGTAGTCCTGATAAATGCGAATCATCTTGCAAACCAAAGGACGAGGACGCTAGAAAATTCAGTGTTTAGTGCGTTTAAAGACGCTCTTCTACGAGGTAAAATCTAACAACCACGCCGAACAGACCGTATTTGGATTTGGGTCTTCGGCTAAAATGTAGCGAGAATGGTCGCGGAAACAATCACGGTCTACTGCAGCGACCGCAATGCGATCACCACTACGATTGCTCTAAAGTAATAATGAAACATGAAACATGCGCCCACATCAGCATGTGAGGTGTTTGATACAGCTTCGCTGGACATTCACGTACGCAGTGCGCGCGATTGCAGCCAATTTTCACAGCACAGCTGTTATGGTCGAGGTCTGCCGTGTGTCGTAGATAGAAAATGACCATCACCATAAGCCGCAACCCGCTGAATCGCCGCCCAAGCACTGGGTGCAGATGGTTAACGCGGGAAGCTGAAATGTGCGGTCCTTAATCGGTATTTCCCGGATGCGTGTTCCTTTGTTAATTTTTAGTGGACCAGTAGGGTGACTCGCGGGATTTACCCAATTCTTGTGGCACGTATGCGCCATTGTTTGACCGCAGAGCTGTTGCGGTCGAGGTTTGCCATGTGTCGTCGAAAGAAAATTATCATCATCATGAACCCACACTCGCTCTTTGCGTCCTCTTCTAACGCACCAATTTTTCCGCCGTCGGACGCAATAACTCCGATGGGTGAAAGAAAAAAAAGAGAAAGAATGGCGAAGCTTGCACGAAGCCGCGCAAGCCTTGGAACAGCAAAACTGGACGATTCAGAAGACCAATCTGATTGCCTTTAGGTAGTTTCTAGGCCCCAGCTAAGTGATGCAGGTTTTTCCTAGGTTGCTTTTAGGTCGTTGCTATAGGCTAGGTGGTGCTAGGTTGTTTCTAGCATATACTTTCGTAAAATTAACTGGAGGGGAGCCTGGCGTTGCGATCGTTCAGCCACCATGGGAATGATGGGTAGTACACAGATTTGCCTAGTTTTACTTGAGGGCTTCGACCGCACTTGTGGCTTTGTTTATTGCTGTGTTTTGGTTTTCTTTCGGATAAAAGTATGGATCGCTGTGAGCTTCGTGACCAGATTTGTAGTGGTGAGCCTAAAAAGGTGAAAGTGGTGAATTGAAACTGCTGACTTTAGCTGAACTTCGTTTTGCGACAAAGCGGATGCAGGCGACGCGGAGCCAAATGGAGCCGAAAGAACGAAGTTTAGACAAGTCCATGTACTACCCTTCATTCCCATGCTGGCTGAAGCGCCATGCGTTGCAGCTCCCATAGACACTAGCGCCAGAGTTCCCTCTAGTAAGTGTTGTAGGAAACTCTATGGGTTCTAGTTGATTCTCAGTGCAGAGAGGTTCGAGTTAAACCACAGACAGTCACAGACACGACACGGATGTCGAAACTGCAGAGACCGAACCTCGCGCTGAAAGCAAGCGTTTCGCACATCTTATAGATCTACGGGCACGTCGTCGTTGGCGTAGGCCTTCCATCGTTTGGGGGTCTTCTTGCAGCCGCCGTTGCCATTTGCAATCCCTAGTATTCTCTCGTTGTTCGTACTCGGGGTCTTCGGCTCGCTGCCGTCGCTTCGCAGCCGTTTGTTGGGCTAACTGTTGCCTTCTTCATTGTTAGTGGACCAGAGGAGAGTAGTGTGATTTACCCAATTTCTGTGGTATGTTGGTTCGCATGTTGACTTACGGACGCGTAATGGGCCCTTTGCTGCCTCGCAAAATACAGAATTATGGCGTATTGTGCCCTTCGTAACTGTACTTCCAATAGGCATTCTAAGACAGTTTGAAACGGCTAATGTTACGAGCGCAGACCTTTGTTTCCTTGCGACACGGTTGAGGCATCCACCGAGATCCGAAGCTAGGCTATCAGTTGTGAAGGCGATGTGCACGGGGACCAATTGCACTAACGCGTTCTACTCTCCCGAAGGCGAAGCTCAAGCATCCTCCAAGTTTTAACAGCGAATGCGTTTTTGATCGAGCCTTTCACATCCGGTATCCGTGGTAACGCTCGTGGGCATCATAAAAGGGTATGCGATACAGACATTGGGTGAATCCCACTACTCACCACTGATCCACTAAAAATGATGGCAACAGTTAGCCTAACAAATGGGTATGTGCGACAGAAGTCTGTGTGGCCTATCAAAAATCTATCATCATACTCTTTTAAATAGTAACTCTAGAGAAAAATCTTCAAGATAAAAATTGCAACACTTGTTTAGAAACATCCCATTTTTTTATCTATGTTAACTACCCTGCTTAATTGTTTTACAGCCTTTCTTTTAGAAGCCCGCGATGTTTAAAAATTACATTACTGCCGCCTAAAGCGTGGCTCTTTTAGTGCCCTCAAATGTAAGTTCATCGAATTATCAAAGGCTGCTCCGCTCACGAAGGTCGATTGGCTATCGGTGACTGCGATGGACGCTAAATGATGTTAGGGGCGTACCGTCAAAAATAAAATAATATACGAAAGAGCGGCCGCTGCGTGTGAGTGAATTTTTTATCTCGGTCCTTTGTCACCCTCGTCCCTTCCGATTTGTTTCTTCATTGGTGCGTAAAGAAAAGAAATGCCTACGTTGCATCAAATGCTGCCTATGGTCTCATCTGGCATTTTCTCCGTGGATGCAGCTTTTTTGTTGTTCGTTCAAGAATTCTGTTTCTTGTTGAAACTGTACGCCCCCATCATTTAGCATTCATTGCAGTCACCGATAGCCTACTCAATCGACCTTCGTGTAATCAATATAGCTTTAAATAATAGTCGTCGTTGTCATCTTTCATAACGTTCGGCTTTTCGCTGGTATTTTTATTCTAGTCAAGGAAAAATTAGTCCTACACTCTTCGCCAATATTTCAACGCTATCTGTGTCCGCAGAGGGCCCGGGTCGTCACCGAGAGTCACTGCCTCCTAGTCGCGTCCTGGGTGGAGCCACTTACTTGATGGGGAGCCCTAGGCCTTCCCTCATCATTTTCCTCAGCACTATTAAGTAATGTTCTTGTCACTGTCACCTGTGTTCGCTGAAACTCGGGGCAAAGTGTAGAAGAAGACTACCTGCGATACCATGAATGTTGCTGTTCGTCATTGGTTGGCAACAACTATATTGATATTCCTGTAGAGCTTAGGCCGACCGGGCCTTAGGTCTCCCACATGGGGACGTCGAGGCCTTGCCTCACCACCGCCATAATTATAAGTATCAAACTATACCGGGTATCGACTGCCAGGGACGCTTTCCTGCTTGTACAAAACTAAAATATGCGCTTAAAGGAGAAGCAAGATAATAAGAAAGTGTTAAGAAGGTGACCGAAGCCTCACGGCCATGCCGCTGCTTTTGCCGGCCGCAGTGGATGAAAAGTGCGGTCTTCGAGACAGGTATAATTTTGCGAGGGCGCCGTAAGAGAGGATGGTGATGTGGATACCATCTGTACGTGAGGACGTGACATTTTGACAGAACCGGGCGAAACGTGTTAACTGCATATATCGAGAGGAACACACCAAACGTCGCCTGAAATGCATCAACATGAACAGAGCACTGTTTGGTTAATACTTTTCTCACTAAGATGACACATGATACCATCTTTCGTCATGGGAGCTGAAGTGTAGCATTTCATGTAGCTGAAATGTGATGTTGGCGCTGTGGGTGATGAAGAAGATAGTAATGAACTACATATCAGCCCATTGTGATGGCTTGGGATCCTTCAAACACCTATTCGCAACGATATTCACATGGTGCAACGCCATTCAGGCAGTTTCAGCGTTGGTAGAGGGAAGAGCTATCGCTATAAAATCACGACGGATGCGAAGAATAAAAATCAACGTTTGAGAGGGATTCGAACCTAGGTGAACTGCGTGGCAGTCAAGTGTTCTACTACAGAGGCATGCCAGTTCTTGGAATGCCCAGATTTTCCGAAGCATGCGTCGCACCATATGAATACCGCCCCTTGCAGTATTCCCAGTGCACCTACGTCGTTCGCGTGAGCAGCACGCCGTGAAGCCGTGAAAGCGTATATCACGCGCAAGATGCTGCAGTTTGCTCCCTCTACATGATTAGTCAATTCTGGGGTTTTACGTGCCAAAACCACAATGTCATTATGAGGCACGCCGTAAAGGAGGACTCCCGCTTTCGATAGTGGTCACTGCACGCTGGCAAAGCAACAGTAATTGAGGCCAAGTTTTCCTTCAACACAGCAATCACGTGATTATATAACAAAATTTGTCCTACGTTTCTGCTATGAAGATAGTCCTCCGCGTCCCACGACCACGCACTGTAGGCTCTCTGCGGTGCAAGCCGCTTATGCGACACTTCCGCGTCTTGCGCTCCAACACTGCAGAGCAGGCTGCCGCTGAGCAGGGGTTCAATAACGTTATATCAGTCTGTCATGCTTTGATTCTGCTCTCTCTGGCCTGAAATTTATATCATCGGCGACGCAAATACGGGCGGAAACCAGCAAACGTTTTATGCAGCGATGAAGCCTCTTCCTGTTTCAGGATATTCATTTTCTTTCAGCGAAAAGGAATAGCGTCACCGTTGCTCTATGTCCAGGCTGCTGTGAGTCGATGAGTGTGCAAAAGTGTTGAGCGTTTTAGTTTGGCCGAACTGGAAGCGATAAAAGAAGTTTCAGCTTTTAGTCTCCGAACAACCTGCTTAGCCTTGCTTATCATATATGCGTACGGTAGCTCGCCGCGATCGCGGCGGCTTGAAACAAGGCGACAAGTATGGCAGTGGACTCAAGCACATTGGGAAGCTCAGCTTCCACCCCGCAACTTGATCTACTGGAACAGGGAGATGGTCAATGTCTATGGTTTTGTGGATTAAGGAGTCTGAATTAACAGCCGTGCTAGTTGGTCTTAATTCACCTTGAATTGTCTTTTACAGCGCAAAATAAAACACGGAAGACAAATAAGCACGCTAAGCGCCGCGTATTTCTCTCTCCCTTTTTTTCAGCAAGGATTAGTTCAAAGAGTTGCATACGCGCACAAACAGCTCAACATCGTTTTACTGTACAACCGCAAACATTTATCATAAGCATTTGTATCTATCTCGCGAGCTGCTATCAGATCCCGCTGCCAATACGATCGGCCGGTAGGCTTCTTGAACCGGGGTTAGAAGGAGATAGTGTCCGGCTATTCCATAAAATGTTCAGGTAATATTCAGCGTATGAATGCGCTGTTTACTTTGCACACGTCACTTCAACGCCATGAGATTTCACTGATTTGTGCCGTCGTGCAACACGCAGGTAATTTTATGGCACACCAAAAATGTTTGACGAATGCCGTAAAACTGGCGGTCAACAATATGCCGTGTGGAAAATAAACAATTCATTGTTTTACCTTTTTACGTAGTCGCGCGTAAGTGGTCACTAAGCGATGGATCATTTTCGCGCCATTGTGGCATCGCGTTACAAGCAGTTGCTCTGCAGAATCGCAGAAAACTTCGACCGATCGTAGACAGCGATCGTAGACGGAAAAGGAAACAATGCCAGGTATACCTTAAAGTTACAATGGCCCATAATTCTTTTTCAAAGAAAATTTATGGTTACACTGTTTGCGTTGGTGTATTGCCTTGGAGGTGCCGGAGGGACCTCCAACAAATGTTGCAAATCCAAGTGCAATTATTCAAACACTGTGCAACTCGTCTAATACCACAGACTCTTAATTTTTAAACAATTCTTGTGGTTGAGAAGTTATTAACAATGGTAATGCAATATTAGTAATCATTTCATTTTCATTTATTTATTTATTTATTTATTTATTTATTTATTTATTTATTTATTTATTCATTCATTCATTCATTCATTCATTCATTTTTCGGACAATAGAAAGGCATTGCCCGCGGTCAGGACAAAAGGAAGTGGTTTGTCTCCTGACATGGTCCTGCTCGCGCTGGGCGTAAGAGCAGCAGTGCTTACATAGCCATACTCAAATGAAATACAAAATGCACGAAAAATACATTTTCACCATAGCAGCACACAGCCTGACTACAAAACAATTCTACACTATGCAATGTCACTACAACAAACAGCAACAGGTACTCGTATTTCGCATAGTTGCCGCATTTGGGCACAAGTGGGTTCAAGGGGTGCAGAATAATAATAAAAAAAAGAACGTTAGCCCGCCAGGGTGGTCTAGTGGTTATGGCGCTCGACTGCTGACCCGAAGGTCGCGGGATCGAATCGTGGCTGCGGCGGCTGCATTTTCGATGGGGGCGGAAATGTTTGAGGCCCATGTACTTAGATTTAGGTGCACGTTAAAGAACCCGAGGTGGTCCAAATTTCCGGAGCCCGCCACTGCGGCGTCTCTCATAATCATATCGTGGTTTTGGGACGTTAAACCCCCGATGTTATTATTATTAATAATAAAAAACATTACAATGCACACATATAAACATACATATATGCACAAATACATACCAATTAATTGGGAGACTGTAGCTCACCCAACCGGGCCAAAAAGTGCATTTATCCTAAATGTTAAAGAGGGACCGAGTTTTCATTTTGAAATTTTTTATAGTTAGTGCTTGATCGTGCCAGTTCAGTTATTGCAGGGTGCTCATCACACAATTTCAGAATTTGGAAGTGTATGGCTTCCATTCCACAGTTTGTGCGTGTTCATCCCACAACTATGTGTGTTTTGCGAAGTTCGTGACCGGTGTTCCTGCTTAAATAGCGATGGCTAAATGAACCCCAGTCTCCCGATACTTCGCAATATATCTACATCGAGAGTTTTATTTTGTAAACAAGGCAGAAATGTGGGATACTGTACTTTAACATGAGCGCTGATGTATCTACATTATGCCCCGTGTGAAGTAATCGAACTGCTCTTCTTTGTAATGAAGAAAGCTTTTCATTATTGGTCTTAATTCCTGTTCCCCACTCTAACGAACAGTAACAGAAAGGAGAATTGACTATGGAAAAATACAATTCCTTCTTTAAGTTAGTTGGTAAAAAACGCCAGGCCTGCGCGGAAAGCGCAGCACAGTCACAGCGAAAGCTGGAAGAGCGGAATTTCTAGAGCCCGTTCTAAACTCTCTTGGGGCTACTAATACAAGTGCACTAGCAAGGTACCCACTACGCCATAAATCACTTGTGAAGTTGGGAAGCACCTACTAAGCCATTATTTGTCATTCTGCGGAGAAGCGAGGTACCAGCTACACGTCTGTAAGGCATTTGTGCACTTTGTTGACGCTACGAATGATGACGATGAAGAATTATGGCTCAGCCCTGTGTAATGGGTTGGAAGCTTTAAACGGCCCACCAGTTATGTAATTTGCATTGGGTGACGCCCGGTCGCTATTTCCCTCTCCCGTCATGCTGTATAACATACGTTGACGTGGGAGAGAGAGAGGGGGGGGGAACAAAGAACTTTATTGAGACCCCGAGGAAATAAATCATGCGCTTATGGGCTTCCTTGGCAACCAATACAAGTGCACTTGCGAGGAACCCACTACGCTATAAATCATTGTAATTTTTGAGAAGTTGGAAAGCAGGCACTGTGCCATTTTTCGTCATTCTACGGAGAGCCGTGGTACCTGCTAAACGCATGTAAGGCATTATGCGCACGATCTTGATGCTGTGCCTGATGACGATGAAGAAATATGGCGGAGCCCATTGTAATGGGTTGGAAGCATTCAACAACCTACTGGTTGCGCAATTCGCATTGTGTGAAGCCTGGTTACAGAATTCGCGTTGTGCGACGCTTGGTGCTTATTTTACTCTTCTACCACGCTATATTACAAATGTTAATGTGGTTCCTTCCCGACATGAAGACTGTATAGGACCTATTTGCAAAGCAGTTTCAAGCACTGGCATGGCTCAGAGGTTGAATACTGGGATCCCACGCAGAGGGCCCAGGTTCGAACCTCGTTCCATCCTGGAATTTATTTCTTATTTCGTTTTTTTTCTTATTTCGAGCGATAGTGGTTACGGACACCGGCGGCGCCGGCGGCAGACAACTACGGCGCCACAAACGGCCGCTGAAGTGATCTCATAACAGCTTTCGCTGTAAAAGTTACGTAAACGGTTCAACATGCCAATAGACCTCGATACCTTCATCCTGACATTGTTCACGCGTCGTGACAACCTTAAGTTTGATTGAAAATGAACGCCTAGAAATGAATGAACAATTATCTACTAGATCTAGTTGCGAATCGCCGTAATATAGTTTCATAACGTAATCTGCTTCTTTATTCTTAGGATAGAAAAGCATGAACTTTATTTTTTTAACATTTATTTTTAGTGGTCTTCGAATTTTCATTTCCAGAGAGCCGTGGTTGAGAGGTAAGATCTGGACAGCATCTGTACTTGAGAACATGACATCATGACGTAAAAAAGCCGGGCGTAGCTTGCATTAGTGGCGGAAGGCTAAAGGCGAAGCGTAGATCATCGGTCCCTATAGCTGGACCTGGCCATACGAAATGACGCCAAGTTATACGAAGGGGTGCCAAGTGGTGCCAAGTTCATTTCCAGTTCAGCACAGTCGCCTTTCGCCTTTTCGGCCTTACTCAACACAAGCAAGAACTACCTCAAACGGGTCGAGTCCAGCTGTCTCGCTTAGCAGCGCGCCGCGATTCCCGTTAAGCGGCTTGCTCATCGGCTGTGCGAACCCTTCTTCGGTCTCCTCGTGTCTGCGTCTGGCGCTACGCGTCGCCATCACGATCCGGCTTCGTACAGAACGAAGCAGCGCATGCGTAGCTGGCCGTGACTTCACGTCTGGTTCAACCAAGCGGTTGCGCGCAGTGTCCAGCCAGGCAGGCAGGCTGCTGGCGGAGCAGTGTACGGGCTAGCGAAGCAGTGAAACCGGCTGCAAGGCAACGCATGATGACGTCATCGTAGAGCAAAGTTTTTCTTTGTTCGCGCTGGACAGATTACGGCCGGCTTAAACAGTTCCGCTGTGAAAAAGGCGAAACGCGTTAGCTGCGTATATCGAGAGGAACACATCGAAATTCGCATCAAGTGAACCTCGCTCTCTCTCTCTCTATTTCTTTCTCTCTGTTTCATTGATTTTCTCTATCTCCGGTTTTCTGTTTTGATCTCTATTTCTGATATCTCTCTTCTGTGTCTGTTTCTTTCTATATGTTTTTCTCTTTCTATCTTATTCTGTCTTTTTTCTATTTCATTCTCTATACTTCTCTCTTTCTCTTTCTTTCTATCTGTTCCTTTTTCTCTCACTCTCCGTGTACTCGCTCTCTCGCACATCGGAGTTTGCATCCCATGCCAGGAAAACCTGCGCACCTGTCCTGGGATCGAATCAAAAGATGGAGAAGAGTAGGAAGGGAGCTCGGGCCGGTTCATGATGATGATAGTTTTCTGTCCCCTCTGCCTGCACTCACGGTCGGCTTAAACAGCGCCGCTGTTATAAAGCTCATATTTAATTCCTTAGTTATCACCTAGCGTGATGTACTTAGTATATTCATGTATCGCGCCGCATTCTTGAATTCTTGGTTTACGCGGGTAGTGGATCAATTGCACACTACACGATCATGATCATCGTCCCGCCGTGCCACCTTCTTCGAAAGGCGCACAACCTCCGGCGGAGGCGGCGGCGGCGGAGCGCAATTATCACGGCAACGGAGCGCTCCCCGCCAACGCAATGGCCTCAGGAAGTCCTAATGGCGAACACCAGTGCTTTGATGGGAGCGCGATGACGAAAGACCATGCGCGAAGGCAATTGAAAAGGCTCTTCGACTCCGCTGGCAGCGGCGGCAGCGGCACGAGCAATGGCTCCGCGCCCAAGATCAGAAGATATGACGACGCTCATAGTAGTGGCGCCGGAGCACCAACTGACACACGCTGCTTGCAGCTCTCCGAGCAGGCGCTCGCGGACTTGCGCGAAGTATTCGCGCTGTTTGACCGGGACGGCGATGGCGAGATCAGACCCGAGGACGTGGGCGTCATGTTGCGCGCCATCGGCCAGAACCCGACGCAGGCCGAGCTCGAAATGGCAATCGCCGAAATGGACACCAATGGCAACGGCACCGTCGACTTCACCGAGTACGTCGCCTACATGGGTGAGGAAACGCTCAATCCGCCTACCGAAGAAGAGCTCCGTCAGGTGTTCGAGGTGAGCACACCTACTCCTTGATTGGCCGCCTTTCCCTTCGGTGCGAATTATTCCTTAGATCTCATCAAGCAATCAGTTGGCGATACACGCAAGGGTTTTCCCAACGTAGGAGTACCGTAACAACATACATTAGCGCGGTGCCCATTTCTCCATTTCCCCACTTATAATCTGCCCCCCCCCCCCCCCTACCTGTAAAAGCAGTATGTAGCGCCTCCTAGGCTTGCCAAAGTCCCACCAATCACGGGAAGCTTGTGGTCGTGATATAGTGAGCGGGTGCTCGTCTCAATGAAAGCAACCTGGAGCAGCCACTTAAAAGTAAAAGTCATTCCACTTGAGTTCCGTGACCCTGAATACTCATCCGTAATGATGGTGTCTGCCTTGCTAAAACTAAAGTGCAATGAAGTGATCCGGCGACACCGATATTTATTAATCAAGTTTACAATCGTTCCGTTTTATATTGAGATTACGTCATGGCGTGAAATCAGTCCGCCGTGGTGAAGCAGTGGTGGCTATGGTGCTAGGCTGCTCACCCGAAGGTCGCGGGTTCGATGCCGACCGCGGCGGTATCATTTTGATAGAGTCGAAATTTTAGAGGCCCGTGTGCTGTGTGATGTCAGTGTACGATAAAGAACACCTGATGGTGAAAATTTCCTGAGCCCTCCATTACGGCGTCCCTCATAATCATATCGTGGTTTTGGGAGTTAAACCTCAGATGTTATTATGGCGTGAAAACAACGTGCCGTGGTTGAAGCACTGTGATACCAGAACTCGATATATAGACTATTTTGCATATATGGGCGCTGCCACATTGGGCTGTTAAACGAGTGGTTTCTCATTTTTTCTAAATCGCGACATTAATTAATAAGGTCGTGAAACGTTGAGCGCACGAACACAACCATTTTCATTCCTAAGCTTCTACCGTACCACTGATCGTTTAGCTCTTAATGATATGAAACGGTGAGGTTAACAGCCCATTATGGTGGCACCGAAACCGATCCGTAAAATAGATGAAGTTAGAAACTGTCTAACCGTGCATTTTGCAAATCGATCTACAACATTCTCATTGTAATTTTTCGTCCAGCATCATCGCCTCAAAATCTTGTTCGTTATTTTTGCATAATGAAGCAATTAGCATCATACGAATACAACGTGATTTAAACCGTGCAGTAGTCAGCAACGCGCATTTAGTCGCGTCGTCATAGAGTGCGCCCGAGCATTTTTGAAGTCTCGCTAGAGTTAGCCGGCGCATCCTGTAAGCTACTGAAGCTAACTTACCATCGTTCAAATCTTGTTACAAGAGAACGGTTTCAACTAACAGGCTCGATATTATTAGCAGTTGTGATACGTACAGAAGTCAGCAATATAAGATAAAACATTGCAATTACATAATTAAGGTCACAGTGGCGAGACACATTTGGCAATCGCAAATGTTCTCATGACGCCGAATGCGCAAGCGGAAAGGTATATATGAAAATTCAATACGCCACATTCTTATCAGGAGGCTGCAAGTAATTGTTTAATAAACTTGAATTATGTGATCCGCTTCAAATTGCTCACGATAGTACATATTAACATATTTTTTATCAGTGTGCTGATTCTAAACAATGACTATGCATACCCACTGCTAATACAGTTGAACCCTTCTATAACGAAAGCCCTCAAAAACGAAATTCTCGCAGCAACGAAACATCTGACGCCCCCGTCGAACGTCTATGGAGTTCAATGTATTTGCCCATTCCCGACAGCGAAGATATTTTAAAACGGACTCCCCAAATAGCGAAAGTTTCAGGTAGTGATGCGCAACGTTTTTTTCAACCCATGAACTATTTGGAAACCCAGAAGTTCGAAAATTGCAACACCGCACCTTCGACGAGTCGGCCACATACGTTTCTGCCAACAAGCATCGATGCGACCATTGCGTTTTACATTCGCCATCTTGAACACGCCGGCTGCTGTCTTCATCGACGTCACGACCACGCGACAATAACAACAAGACCTTTTTTTCGCTCAGAACAGTTTTTTTTGCTAACGACTCTATTAGCAACTACGTTGGCACATGACGTTTTAAGTGACAAGACCCACTAAAGTGACTTATTAATGACAGACATTCTATAGAAAGCCTAACTGCTTGCTGCCGGGCGTCTCTCCGCGTGCACGCCGAGATCTCTCGCGCTTTGCTTACGCGCAGTGTTGTTTGGCCTTACGGGAAAATGCCGCCTTCTATTAAATAGCGTAAGTTCTTCGACGCTTAAAGGAACACTAAAGGCAAATATTAGGTCAACGTTGATTGTTGAAATAGCGGTCCAGAAACCTCGTAGTGCTACTTATATGCTGAGGAAGTGCTTATTTTGAAATAAAATCACGTTTTAGTGGTTTGCATCGCCTTAGCGCACTTCAAATCACCCGCCTGAAGTCAGACTTTCATACGTCACTGCTGTCGTGGCCAACGTTGCTCGCCTTTACTGCGCGGCCGCCGACACTAGTGGCAGCAGAGCGAAAGTAGCGGGATCCAAAGCAGCAACAACGGCCATCGAAGCCATCGAAGCTTGCCGCAATCGCCGCAATGGATGTGGACGGAGAACTCGACAACGAGACATTGGCTTGCGTCGCTGGGCTCCAATTCAGTGACTTGAGCCCCGATGAACGCGGTATGCTACTGAGGGCTCGTAGTGCCGACGTCGTTGCATGCGGCATTTTGTCAAACTTTCTGTCAGAGCGACTTTCACGAGCGCGCAAAACACACGTGGCAGTACGCGATCCCGAAACTACGAGTGAGACGCGACCGCGTGAGCGAAGCAGGGCGCCGGGCGAAGCGCAGTTCGGCGAAAACGAAACCATTGAACCACGCGCGCCCTTCCCCATGGCAACGCCACAGAGGTCCTTTTTTCCATGAGTCCAACGGAAACGAACAAACAGCATTTTATCACGTCTTTTGATGCACGGAAGGTTCTTTTTTTATTGCTGCTAGTTTGATTACTAGTGAATAATTGTAGGCAGACTCTCATACGTCATCGGGATCACTTCAAAAATGTCCCACTCGTGGCGCTTATCATGTGATACATTTAGCTTAATTTCTCGGTAATTAGGGCACTGCGGTTGATAATATTGCCGTTTTAGAAGTTGTTACACATTGAGTTTTCACTCTGACATAAATTGTTATTTGCTTTAGTGTCCCTTTAAGGAGAAGTATTGGATTATCGCCGAAGCTGCGAAAGGCAGAAAAAAGGCGGATATCGCGGATGTCATGAGCACATTCCTCTGCTATCACGACCATGATAAAGCTATGAAAACTTATTAAGCTGCGAGGCTCGAGCCATCAAGCTACTCAAAGCAACGTGAAACACAGCAACATCAGCGACTTCTTTAAATAAATTTTGGTCGTGCGAAGTAATTGGTGGGCGTAATTTATCTTTTTTCAAAAATTCTCACGAAACGAACAAAAATGGCTTTCCCTACGATTTCGTTATCCAGGGGTTCGACGGTATGTGCTTTTCTATGTTTTATGTGCCCGATTTCATAGAAAACATACTTCACATATTGACTTCATATTTGAATTGTGTTGCATGTTTCCGCTGTTAAGATGTATGGATTTCATACTTTAAGTATCTCAAATTTTTTGCACAACTTGTATGACTAGTTGTATTTCGAGTGGTAGTGCTATGTTTGTCCTGTTTTTCTGCTGTGTACGTATGATCGCATGCCCTATGTAATACACCCGCACGAGGATCCTTGGGGTATTGTAAACAAATTAAATAACTTATGCAACTTGGAGAACTTATGGTCCCTTGTAAGTTCGCCTAAAACGACTCGAAGGCGAAAGCCAGCTGCTTTTTTTTTTCGAGTCAATGCATAGAACTGTCCCTGCCCCCCTCCGAAAGCTTTCGGCACCTAACGTGCATTTGCACTGCCTCTGGGATCGGAGGTATGGCAAGCTTCCTGCCCCTCAGCTGGTTTTGCACTGCCTCCGTGATCACCGCTCCTTTAACCAATCCACGATGCATTGTGATAACATCATAGTGGCGTCATGAAGATGTCATGGTAACGTAACAAATTTTCTATCCGTGTCTCATGATGCAATCATACGGCGACGTCATCACGTGATGATTTTTGCCCTCATTTGTCTTGACGCCGACACCGCGGGACGACAGTCGACGATGGCGGTCAATTATCGCGTTTGATGAGACATCGAAGACTTTCGCCTTAACAAACATACGTGCATACATTGTATTCTCTCAGGCTTTCGCCTGCGACACGACATAGTTTTCAATAGCCTGTATGGTTTAAATGTGTCGCGTGGAGGCCCACCAAATATCAGGAATTTAGTGATGAAGAGTAATACCGGCCTTAAAAGAGGTTTCTTAGAGTCGCCAGGGGTCACTCTGATATCAACTTGTCACTATTCGCGACAGTAGCACAAAACATATTTTATACTTCAATGCCCTGAATGTTTTACTGCCATTTTCAATAATGGGAAACTGGAAGTAATCTCAAAAGAATGTCTCCAATTGCTTGGTCTAACGTGAGCGGTGAAGAACTGCAAAAAGCTGTCAAAGCAAGAAGTAGGCGTAGCGTTTTATCCACTGATATTAGCTCTATTCTTGATAAGAACGACCTTGAAACCACTGCAAAAGCAGGATGATTATGCACGGATCAATCACGTATGGATTTTGTTCCAGGAAAATACAAAGCTTTCGTTCTACAGCCATGGCCTTCTCCACCTAATTTCGAGTGGTATTTCGTGATTGAAAAAAAGTAGTTAAAGATATCGCTTACAGTTTGACGTTTTAAATATGAATGACAAGTAACTTATTGCCAACAGAAATATAGAAATAAAGTGAATTAGTAAAACAGCCCGTGAAAAAAAAAACGTTTTTTGAGATCATTGCGGAGTAGTTTTCATGAGCTAGAAATGTATACTCGCCACATCGTGCACAGCAGCGTTCCCGTTGTTCTTACAGATAAAAGTACCGATTAAATGCTCCAGTTAACAGTCATTGTGCACGTTTGTGTACAATGGATACGTGTGTGCATGTGTGATGTGTATTTTGCCTCAATTGCTCACGCAGGCGGTTACGGAGACCGGCGGCGGCGGCGTGCAAATACGGCACTGTTGTTGTGCTCTCATAACAGCTTTCGCTGTAAAAAATACAAAGATTACAAACTGTAGTCATAGCACTATCAACATAAAATTTCACTCCTATTGCGTATTATAGAAAATAAATAAATATCTAAATTGAATAAGAGGCGCTCTCTTTGATAGCTGAAGTCAGGATGAAAAGTAGTGTATCACCATGAACAAATCATGAACTTGCAAAAGTATCATGCGAAACAGACTTTGAAATACACGCATTGAAAATATTTAAGAGTACTTTTTGCGAGCTAATCTGTACTCGTGTTGCAGCGTCTCGCTCCCAGCGGCCTTTCGATTCTTCTTGTAGGCACCCGCTTAGACTATTTCGTGCTCCAGCAATCAGTCATCCTGTGTGTTCGTGAATGACCCGCCGCCACGGCGGTCTAGTGGTTATGGTGCTCGGAAACTGACCCAAAGCTCACCGGAAGCCGCATTTTCGATGGAGGCGAAAATGCTTGTTGTACTTAGATTCAGGTGCACGTATACGTGAAGGAACCCCAGGTGGTCGATCGAAATTGCCGGAACTCTCCACTACGGCGCCCTTCATAATCATATCGTGGTTTTCGGACGTTAAACCCCAACAATTATTTTTATGTGTTTGTGCATGTTGTATATGTGTCAGCCTGTGCAATATTCCTGCTTCATTCTCGATTGCTTGCCCAGTTCTTCGACAAAGACAGGAACGGCTTCATCACTGCGGATGAGTTGCGCCTTCTCATGACCGCCTTGGGCGAGCAACTGACGGACGAGGAAGTCCACGAAATGATACGGGAAGCCGACATGGACGGAGATGGCCAAATTAACTATCACGAGTTCGCTGCAGTCATGAAGTAATTTTTATAAACCAATGACATCTACGAGGTCACTTGTACACATTGCTCAATTTTGAAGGCTGACGCTGCAGTGGTCTTCGTTGTCTAAGCCTAAGATCAGTGTGTAGTCCTGATAAATGCGAATCATCTTGCAAACCAAAGGACGAGGACGCTAGAAAATTCAGAGTGTGCAGTGCGTTTAAAGACGCTCTTCTACGAGGTAAAGTCAAACAACCACGCCGAACAGACTGTATTTGTATTTGGTCTTTGCCAAGAATGTAGCGAGAATGGTCGCGGAACCAGTCACGGTCTACCGCAGCGACCGCAATGCGATCACCACTACCATTCCTCTAAAGTAATAATGAAACATGAAACATGCGCCCACATCAGCATGTGAGGTGTTTGATACAGCTTCGCTGGACATTCACGTACGCAGTGCGCGCGATTGCAGCCAATTTTCACAGCACAGCTGTTATGGTCGAGGTCTCCCGTGTGTCGTAGATAGAAAATGACCATCACCATAAACCGCAACCCGCTGAATCGCCGTCCAAGCACTAGGTGCAGATGATTAGCGAGAGAAGCTGAAATGTGCGGTCCCTAATCGGTATTTCCCGGATGCGTGTTCCTTTGTTAATTTTTAGTGGACCAGTAGGGTGACTGGCGGGATTTACCCAATTCTTGTGGCACGTATGCGCCATTGTTCGACCGCAGAGCTGTTACGGTCGAGGTCTGCCATGTGTTCTCGACAGAAAATTATCATCGTCATGAACCCGCACTCGCTCTTTTCATCCTCTTCTAACGCACCAATTTTTCCGGCGTCGGACGCAATAACTCTGATGGGCGAAAGAAAAAAATTGCGAAGCTTGCACGAAGCCGCGCAATCCTTGGAACAGCGAAACTGTACGATTCAGTAGACTAATCTGATTGCCTTTAGGTTGTTTCTAGGCCCCAGCTAAGTGATGCAGGTTTTTCCTAGGTTGCTCCTAGGTCGTTGCTATAGGCTAGGTGATGCTAGGTTGTTTCTAGCATATAGTTTCCTAAAATTAACTGGAGGGGACCCTGGCGCTGCGATCGTTCAGCCACCATGGGAATGATTGGTCACATCATCATCATCATCAGCCCGTCTACGCCCATTGCAGGGCAAAGGCCTCTCCCATGTTCCGCCAATCAACCCGCTCCTGTGCTTTCTGCTGCCACGTTATACCTACAAACTTCCTAATCTCATCTACCCACCTAATTTCGGTCTCCCCCTCACGCGTTTGCCATCTCTTGAATCCAGAGGGGACCCTGTTCCCTGACCCACTCGCTCTCTTCCTGTCTCTTAAGGTTACCCCTATCATTTCCTTTCCATTGCTCGCAATCTTGCAGAGAAGAGCGCTTTGCGATAGTGGCACCTGGAATGGGAATGATTAGGACAGGGTAACCGCGGAGCCGAACCATGAGAGTGAAATCTAGAAGAATAAGAATGGGATGGGCTCATCGGCAAGCATCATTGCAAAAACCAGCGCCATCATACCCCCAGCGTGATCACGTTTTCTGGCCTGGACGTGGGAACACTACGAATTCCTGGGACATCCGGTGAAAGCTGGGAAAGAGCTGGGGCTGGTAAAGGCCTCTCCCTGGAGACGCTGAATTCTCACTGGCGTCCGCATACTGGAGCCTGCACTGTTCTCAGTGCCGCGCGCTGCTTTCCGTATCGTGCGCGGCAGAATGCTTTGGTATCGTTGAATATCGAATGTCTGATTGTGCTTTCTGTCTCAAACTGCCACGTTGGCAGAGAAAGACGAGGAGATGCGCGCTACATGATATACGTGATATGATATATGTGAAATACGGTCACTTTTAATGTTTCCCTTCGAATGTGAAGCAAAATATGTTAATAACCCAAAGCAGCCAACACTCACTTTGCTTTCTGCCGCGCTTTTTCTTATTATGCAGTGCCACCGTTAATTTGCAGAGCACGCGTAGCAGCGAATACACACTTTGTCTCCCATATATATCAGTTTTGCTCATGTGTTGCGGTTATGACTTCATTTGCCATCTCTTACAGAGCAAATCGAATCGCCGTCGGTTGGCAAGAAGTAAATGAGCTCTGGCTTCGTGGTCCCAACGGAGGCCAGAAAAACAGCCGTCGTTCGTTCGCCACACCAGAAACGCATCTCGGGCAATTCTTGCCTACGTATGCTATACGTTAGGTATCAGTTAAAAAGGTTTTGACTAAAATGCGAAACTTCAATCATCGCAACTAATTGCGCCCAGATCGTTCCTCCTGCGGCCAGCGACGTTAGGTGCTACCGGCCGAGTCCGTCGTGCCACCCCCTTGGTTTAAGTACACGCCGTGTAAGATTTACATATCTGGACATCGTTCTAAATTCTTCTTGATTTCGCACAAGGAGCAACTATGACGCGCTTTCAGCAACGAACGTAGGCTTCACCGAAAAGCCGGCCCCCCGTACTTCTCTGACTCATACGTCAGAACCCTGACTGGTACCGTTAGTGAACTAACACACCTGCTCTCTAAATGTGTTTGTTTTTCTGAGCGGTTTTATAGTTGTGTCTAGAACTGGAAGTCAGAATACAGAACGCCCGCCCCGGTTATCGTCGCTCCCCTATCAGTATGAATTTTCCGTGTTTTCGAACGAGTCATTGCTCGCTGCAATAGCAAGGGCGAGAAACGGCTATTAAAATCGGCAGTAACAGGCAGACCCGGCCCCTCGATCCATTTCATAATTTTCGGAGTTAAAACGAATTCTAAAGAAACCTTGCTCTTCTCATTTTGGATATTCTTTGCCGGCCACCCTCTGTGGCTAATAAAGAGACACTGGAACGGAATCGCGTTGTAAAGGAGTATGTCTACTTAGGACAGGTAGTAACCGCTTGGAGATTGAGAGGTGGAGCGTGGTGGAGTTTTTTTTTTTTTTCGAGCCATGAGCTTTCTATAGTGAAATGCAGGGAACTAGGCACCGCCGTTTTAACGCTGTAGAGCCGTTTTGCGCTTGATACCCAGCGCCTCCCAGTAAAACGCCGCTCCATGGCCCAGATCCAGGGGCTGGGCCCATCAGGCATGGCACGGCTGGTACCCAGTGGCGCTGGGTTTTGCAATAGGGTTATCAAATCATGAATGGCAGTCTACCACTATCCCTTAAGAGGAAGGTATATAACAGCTGCATCTTACCGGTACTTACCTACGGAGCAGAAACGTGGAGACTTACAAAGAGGGTTCAACTTAAATTGAGGACGACGCAGCGAGCAATGGAAAGGAATGATAGGTAGTACACAGATTTGCCTAGCCTTCGTACTTGCAGGCTTCGAACGCACTTGTGGCTTTGCTTATTGCTGTGTTTTGGTTTTCTTTCGCATAAAAGCATGGATCGTTGTGAACTTCGTGACCAGATTTGTATTGGTGAGCCTAAAGAGGTTAAAGTAGTGAAGTGAAACTGCTGACTTTTGCTGAACATCGTTTTGCGACAAAGCGGATGCAGGCGACGCGGAGTCAAACGGAGCCGAAAGGAGGAATTTCAGACAAATCCGTGTACTACCCATTGTTCCCATGCTGGCTGAAGCGCCATGCGTTGCAGCTCCCATAGACACTAGCGCCAGAGATCCCTCAGGTAAGTGTTGTAGGAAACTCTATGGTTTCTAGTTGATTCTCAGTGCAGAGAGGTTCGAGTTAAACCACAGACAGTCACAGACACGACACGGATGTCCAAACTGGAGAGACCGAACCTCGCGCTCAAAGCAAGCGTTCGCACCTCTTAAGGCTCGTTCACACCGGAGGCGGAGCGGCAAAGCGGCCAAGCGGGCTTTTCAAAGCGGCCACGCGGTGACCGCGCGTACCTGTTCAGACCGCACGGCTCTCTTGGCTGCCCGCGCGACCGAAGAGGCGGGGCATCTCGCGGTTTTGCGCACTCGTGTCGCCATCTCGTGGCACCCTCTGTCTCTACCCTCGCCACCAGAGCACCAGAGCGCGAGTGTACTCGAGCCGGCTGCGGAGATCTCGCGCCATATCTGACTGCTGCTTCGCGTGCTGACGCCTGTGATACCTGTGATGAGTTCAGACAAAGAGGATATGCTCGGCCTTTTAACGGTCGCGTCCTTGCTGGCGCACCATGAACGGCTGGAAGCGCAAGAAAATACACGCCGCCAACGTCGCTGGTAGTTCCGTCCCGCCCTGCAACACGAGCTGCAATGGGCCATGCGGACGTTTTGTTGCCGCACCTTCGGTCTCGCGACGTAGAAAACTACAGAGAGTGAGTACCCAAATCCGCTGCAATCTTCATCCATAGCTCCTTTTTGTACTCTACTTCCTTGTAGCGAGGCAGCGACTTGTCTTAAAGCACCGGGTACTGCTTGATAGCATCTAATAAAAGCTCCGCACAGAACACAGCCGTTTGCTCAGACATTATGAACGCCACTTGCATTATCTCAACCGCATGTGTACGTCAAGGATATATATCAGCGCAACCGCCGCAGCGCGTTTTGATTGGCTGCGGCAAAGCGGCGACTTTGGGCGGGCGGCAAAAAATCGGTCCGGGAGCGATCGGACTAGCCGCCTCGTTTTCCGCCCGCTTTCGCCGCTTGGAGAGGAGGTTTTCCCCGCTTTGCCGCTTGGCCGCTTTGCCGCTCCGCCTCCGGTGTGAACGAGCCTTTATAGATCTACGGGCACGTCGTCGTTGGCGCAGACCTTCCATCGCTTGGGGGTCTTCTCGCAGCCGCCGTTGCCATTCCCGATCCCTAGTATTCTCTCGTTGTACGTACTCGGGGTCTTCGGCACGCTGCCGTCGCTTCGCAGCCATTTGTTGGGCTAGCTGTTGCCTTCTTCATTGTTAGTGGGCCAGTGGATAGTAGTGGGATTTACCCAATTTCTGTGGTATGTTGGTTCGCACGTTGACTTACGGACGCGTAATGGGCCCTTTGCTGATTCGCAAAATAAAGAATTATGGCGTAGTGGGCACATTGTAACTATACTTCCAATAGGCATTCTAAGACAGTTTGAAACGGCTAATGTTACGAGCGCAGACCTTTGTTTGCTTGCGATACGGTTGAGGCATCCACCGAGATCCGAAGCAAGGCCAGCAGTTAAGAAGGCAATGTGCACGGGGACCAATTACACTAACGCGTTCTACTCTCCCGAAGGCGAAGCTCAAGCATCCTGTGTGTTTTTGATCGAGCCTTTCATATCCGGTGTGTTTTTGATCGAGCCTTTCATATCCGGTATCCGTGGTAACGCTCGTGGGCATCATAAGCGGGTATGCGATACAGACATTGGGTGAATCCCACTACTCACCACTGATCCACTAAAAATGATGGCAACAGTTAGCCTAACAAATGGGTATGTGCGACAGAAGTCTGTGCGGCCTATCAGAAAACTATCATCATACTTTTTTAAATAGTAACTCTAGAGAAACATCTTCAAGATAAAAGTTGCAACAATGGTTTAGAAACATCCCATCTTTTTATCTATGCTAAGATAACTACCCTGCTTAATTGCTTTCCAGCCTTTCAAGCCCGCGATGTTTAAAAAAAGTCAGTTTCGCCGCAAGGGCGAAGCAATGAATGCGATAGCAAAAAATCGAAATGTCACACGAAGAACCAGAAGCAGCTCGATACTTTCTGCGTGCCGCTGAAGCACGAAGAAGAACGCCCTAAATGAACGCACAGGCGCATATGCACAGGGCAAGCGTGATCTAACAACTGTCACAGTTGTTACGCCTAAGCTGCATGCCCTCCTCGCCAGTGGCGTCGATGTCTCCCTGCATTGGGTCCCATCTCATGTGGGTATTCAGGGAAATGAGCAAGCAGACGCACTGGCGAAGGAGGCACATCACTCTACCGTCGCTGTCTGCCGTGCTGTGGTCGACTCGGACTATTCGAGGCTGACCTTGAGGCGGCTGTTGCTACGCTGCCACCCCGACGAACGTGTGGCCAGGCTGGAACCTCCGACCCGGCTGCCTGACAGGAGGGAGCGGTCCCTTCTACTGCGTCTACGCATCGGCTGCTTCTGGCCTGCGGCAGGACGTCATCGGCTCGGCAGAGCTTCGTCACCTGCGTGCAGTACGTGTGGGGCAGACGAAACAATTGCTCACCTGTTGTGTGTGTGCCCAGCGCTTCAAGCACAACGAGCTGCCTTCCTCGCCGCACTCCGTCGCCATGGTATTCCCGCAGCTACAGAGAGGGACCTTCTTTTCCCTGCACAGCCCCACACCCAGGTTTTCAAGGCGGGGCTTCGCTTCCTTAAGGACACTGGACTGGCCAACCGGCTATTGTAGCCGCCCGCCGCGTCCTCGGTCATGGACAGCACTCCTCCTCTCCTTCTCCTCCCTCTTCTCATCTTTATCTCCCTTTCCCCCTTTCCCTTACAGGCGCTGAGCCGTGCTCTCAATTTGGGTTGCAGAAGTTGCGCCTTTTCCTTTCCTCAACCTCTCCTCCTCTCTCTCTCTCTCTGCTTGATAAACATGCTGCAAGTGTCGACAATGGAGAATCAGACGCTTGCTTGCTTGACCCTTAATTCTTGGCTCTTACCCACTACGGGGGATTGACCATGAAACCGGCGGTTAATATAAGAGGGGAAATTTAGAATTTAGATGCTCTTGGATATTTCTTTTTCCTTTAAATTGCGGCGCGTGGAGTGACCCTCTGCGTCTCCTACCACGAGGGGCGTCTGATGCAAGGTGTGCCCGGTGTTTTTTGTCTTTATTTTTAGGGGCGAAGCTCCTAAAGCGGCACCCGTTCGTCCCCGTCGTAGTGCGTAACCAGTCTTAACGCTATAGTACCAGATCTTGACCTCCAAGGTGGTGCCGGTGGGAGATCTCTCCTGTGCGTTGCTGAACAATAAAAAATTCGCAGCGTGTGCGTTAACTAAAAGCCGAATTCTTCTGTCTCTCATTCCCCATTAGCAACCATTGGCATGTTCCAGTAGGAAACGTTAGTAGAAGTAGAAGTGTAAATGTTAGCTAAAAGCCGACTTCTTCTGTCTCTCATTCCCATTAGCAGCCATTGTTTACCTCCAAGGTAGTGCCTGGTGAGATTTCTCCTGTGCGTGATTAAACAATAAAAATTTTGTTCAAAACGCCGTTGATTGATGAAACAAACCAACGAAAGACGCCAGATGTTTTCTAAAAGCAAAACGAAAAGACTCCAGATGTTTCTAAAGCAAAACGAAAAGACGCCAGCTGCTTAACGAAAGACGCCAGATGTTTCTCCTCTCCTACGGTCCCCCTCGTCGCGAGGCAGCGTCGCGGCAGTGTCTGTTTAGAAAAAGTTTATTTCATCACAGAACGCTACTAAGAGGTCGGTATAGTGTCGTAATCAAAGACAGTAACATATACAAGTGTCTAAGCACTATATACATGAAACATTTTTACACAGAAGTCCAAGTCCACGGGACGTCTTCAACACATGCTACTGTGGGCTAACATACACTTACAACAATCTTATTTTCACATGATATACATGACTTCGTGAACATACAAGCACATATGTACAGCAGATGTTATGGTGTTGGCAATGTACAGATTGAATAATGGTAGCATGAAATGTATATATACAAGAACCCACGCGAATACGGGAACATGCACACACAGAAATAATAAATACAAACATATTATATACATTCATCAAGCTCTGTCTGATGACCTGGCTACAAGAACCAGGCTAGATGGAAATCCAGCCGCACACGCCCATCAACCACCGACAGGAAACGGCATGACCATTGCCGTAGGAATTCCTCTTCCCCAAGGAAGAACAATTCCTCCGACAAAAAGGACATAAGTTCGGAGTACAAACGTTCCAGAATCGGAAACAGAGTTCGGCGACGGTGACCCGCTGCAACAGCCTCACACCTGTTACGCCACAAACAAAAAGCCCCCGCAGCAATTAGAAGGCGTGCAAAGCGACTACGCGAGCAGCGGCCAGATGTGACGAAACGATTAACTCCTAGGCCACGGAAACCAGTGTTAACGGCTCGCCAAAATACCCTTGCAATTACACACTGCTGCAGCACATGCTGGTTGGACTCTTGTAGTGGACAGTTAGGACAAATGGAAGATGGGACCATGCCCCACCTCTCCAGCCTGTCTCGTGTTGGGAGTACTCTCCATCCCAGACGCCACATGAAGTCACGGAGATGACCAGGTAGAAAGGATGCCGTTATCGCGCTCCACGAGACACGACTCGAACGTGCTAGACGGGCTGGAGGAACCAGAGGGAGCAGAAGGGCTGCCGTTGTATCTACAACCCGGTTTTTTAGAATGTCCACATCAGGGCAAACCTGCTGTGCATGCCGATAAAATGCTACTGCCGTGGAGTAAAATGCAGGCACGTTAAGTGCTTGCGGCGCGGAGTTAAGCCTTGCTCCCGGTAACAAATAGCGTAACTTTGTGCCTAAGAAATAGCAGGCAAGATCACGCGCTGGACACTGGTCACCGTTTAGCAACCGAAGCAAGAATCGCAGAGCAAGCAGCCGGCAGCGAACAGACACAGATGGGAACGCGAATCCACCTCTGTTGCGTGGTTGCCCAAGCGCAGCGCGGCAAACCAGCTCTGTTCCACCTGACCAGAAAAACGAGCCAAGAAGGGATTGCAACGACCTAGTTATTCGCAAGGGGGGCTGCACAACATGAGAAATGTACCATGCACGGCCGCAAAATACTGTCTGTGCTAAGTACCGTCTTTCCAACAGCGGTAAATCGTACTCTTGCGCTTCCCGGACGCGTCGTTTTACATCTTCGAGTACTGAAACCCACACGGAGGATGATATGCCGTGGTAGGTATAATCAAGCCCCAAAATACGTAGACAGCCGCTTTTTTGAAGGCGGAAGAAGGGACTTAGGCAGATGTCTGGGGAACCAATAAACAAATATCGACATTTTGAAAAATTTAACGCAGCACCGGAGATATTCCCATATTCATCGCAAAGCCGTAGGCTACGGGATAGGCTGTCGTCGTTCTTTAGATACAATGTGATGTCATCGGCGAAAGCTGTCACCTTCACAGTATCACTTCCAGGTAGTGGGAGGCCTCGAATGTATGGATCATTAAGTAGTGAGCGCAGGAACGGTTCGAGACTAAGCACAAAAAGTACTGGAGATAGAGGACACCCTTGACGAACTCCGCGGGTAACAGGAAATGGCGCACTTTCATAACCATCAAGAAACAACGTGCTGTGTATGTTTCTGTATGCGTTTCTGAGAAGCTCAACAAAGGTTTGCGAGAAGCCAAACGCCTCCATAACGCTAAATATGTAGCTATGTTCAAGGCGATCGAATGCCTTTTCTTGGTCAAGTGAAACCAAGAGCCCACGAGCTGATCTCGCTACCGTATACGCGATGATGTCACGCGTAACAAAGGAGATACTATGAATTTCTCGTCCAGGGATCGAGCACGCCTGATGATGTCCTATTAAGGAAGGCATCAGGCTTCTCAAGCGCCGAGTGACAACTGCTGCAAAAGTTTTGTAATCAACGTTGAGAAGCGTAATTGGTCTCCAATCCTCCGGGCGAGCTGAAGATGGGTCATGTTTAGGTATCAACACAATGCGGCCATCGTGAAAGCTATCTGGGAAATCAAAGTGCTCAAAGCAACGGCAAATAACAGAGGTGAAAGTGGAACCAATGTCATCCCAAAAGGTTAAATAAAACTCAACGGGCAACCCGTCCGGGCCAGGAGCCAAACCACGCTTCATAGAAGACAATGCTTCTTTGACCTCATCAGCTGATGGACTTGCACAAAGTTGTGCAGCTACATCTGGTGGAACCTGAGGCAGACCATTAAGCATTGTGAATGTCTCAGCGGTACTATGATGCGTTGACATAGCCGTTCGAGCCATGTTCTCGAAATGAGTTAAGAAATGTGATCGATCACGCGCAGGTGGCAACGCAACGGGAACGGCTCTGGCGGCTTGGGCAATCAGCGGACTTGACTGTCTGAGGAGCGAGCTTCTCGCAAAGCGCAGTACTTCGGGGTGAGCACATGGATTACGTCTGCAACGCCAGGCAGCCGCTGACAACGACGATGCTGCAATAAGGCGTTGGAAACGGCCCCTTAGCTCTCGCTGCCATGCGCGCATCAAAGGAGTTAGTCGGTCGACCCGAAGAGCAATGCGTAGCTATGTGGCAGTGTCTGCTAGTTCCTCCGACATACGCCGTCTCAAAGCACGCCCTTCAACTGAGCAGTGTAGACGCCACTGTACCTTGAGCGCGTCCCACGAATCCGGACCGAATCCAGAAAGGGAGGCGCGCAAGACTCTAGATAAACTGGAGCGCGAACGCGTGTCATGCAAAACGCGAATGTCAAGGCGCCATGGTCTCGCTGACGAAGTAAAAGGAAAGGAAGCCTCGAGCGCTACTGGTCGATGGTCGGAGACATAAACAGGGGATGACGGTAATGGTATCACTTCGGATCGCGACACGTAAGAAGCTAGCGCACTTGACACGTAGAAGCGATCCAACCTACTTGACGATGAGCCACGCCGCCAAGACCAGGCATATTGGGATCCGTGTACTAGTCTGTACGTATCTATCAAAGAGAAGTGCTGGACAAGGCGACACAGCTCTCGCGCGTTCCAGTCAGGTCGACCCCATCCCGGGCCATGGACATCAGCTCGCGTATCTAAGACACAGTTAAAATCTCCGGTGAGTATTACATGCCTACCGTCAAGAAAATACACGTCCAGGTCACGGAAAAAATCATTAGACTTGGCTGCTTGGGCTGGCCCATAAATACACAGAATGCGTAGCCTGAATGACGACAGGTTGCAGTCAAAAGCCAGTACGCGACCTAGCCCATCATAGAAAACGTGGTGATCTCGCAAAAGAGTTCGGTTAAAAATAATGATTCCAACTCCACTGAAGCGAGATGTCGCGAAAGAAAAGTAACAGTCCAGGTTGAATGCGCGCTTGAACGCACGAACGTGGCCAATGATAAAAAAATTTGTTTCTTGTATACACAGAATATCACAATGTTCTGCGCGAGCTACGCTGATAACCTCAGCTTGTTTTACAGGATTACGGAACCCTTGAACGTTTAAAGAAATTATTTTTAGGGTATCAGCCATATTGAAATACTAATGAGTGACCTTACTGACCTGGTCGTGTTCTTCAATTCGGCATCCCGGGGTCCGGGGGACATGCAGTGCTCACGCTACACAACACACTTCGGCCCTCTAGAAGAGGGTCGAGGTTTCTTCGGCTGCTGAGACTCGGAGCGGCTATCCTGGGCGCCGTCCGAGCTGGTGCCACTCGTATGCGCACGCTTAACTTCTCGCGGGGCAACCATCTCCACATCACATTCGTCTAGGCTAGGCGAGAGCTCAATGCTACTGTCCACTCCGAGGCTGAAGCTGCTTTCAGACGACTCAGGTAGCGGTAGGGCTGCAGAGTCAATGTTGTCTCCACCAACGACCTTGACCGCTAGCTGCTTGTCGAGGCGAGTCAGTAAAGAGTTCCCATGGCGTCTTGCAACTTGTTCAAGGAAGTCGCGAGCCTGGCTTTCTAAAGGAACCAATGTGTTTGGCTCATTCGGTTCAAACGCTGCGCTGGACGAAACGCCAGCGTCCGTACACTTGAAAGCGTCGGAGACTACGGCATATTCAGCTAAGGATGCGGCCGGTGTGTCGGTCCCTCCATGCGCTTGCTTCTCGGAAGGAGACGCAACCAAACATGAAACGTCTTGCTTGTCTGGAATGGACGCCACGTCAACCATGGTGTCTTTTCTTGCCGGCGAGGTTGGCGGACATGGCGCCTCGTGATTGGCCAAGCTGTACACTTCTTCGTTTCCTTTTAACGTAGCTTCCGGAGGTGCATTCTTGATTTCTTCTGCAGCCCCGGTTTCTCGCTCAGGCATTACCGAAGGTGACACGGTCGGTAGAGGCGGAAAGGTCCCCGCAGCAGCATCCGAATATGAACGCCGCACTGGACAGACGGTAGTGGGGTGACCATCTCCACAACGTCGGCAGGGGCGGTCACACCCTTCGCTTTCGTGCCCATGGACACCACAGCGACCACAGAACGGTGCTGTGCACTGTGCACGATAATGCCCACTGGAGCCACACCGACGGCAAACACGCTGCAGACCACGGTAGTCGAACGTGACTCGATGGCCAGAAACTCTAAGGTAGTTGGGGACGGGATGTGTGGTGCTCATTTCCATGCGAACAAAACGCGTGCCTGTGAGGACTCCGCGTCGTGCGCTCATGAAGCCAGCGTTTACAGATAACACCTTGCCGTATGGGGACAAAGCCTGGACGAGGACTTCGTTGGGGACGAAGGACGGTAGGAATAAGCAGGCGACGTTAGTTACCTGCGGGCCAACAGGAACGACAGGAATGCGCTCGCCACCGATGGTCAGGTAGCCAGCGTCGACGATTAGAGTCATGGAAGCCATGCTCTTGACGGTGATTTGGAAGTTCATGCCTCCCATATGCTGAACACAATGGACTTCTGACAGACCAGCTATTGAGGCCGTCGCGTCGACGACGGTCTCCGGACTAGTTCCCGCAGGAACAACGACATCGAAAGCTTGGGCCTTCGAAGGAGTCCATGACGTTGAAGGCGTCATGGCTTGATGGTGAAGACGTCCCTGACGTGGAACACGCAGGGACGTCAACAAGAGCGCACTGTCTTCCTCTTCCTCTTTGTCGGCACGCCGCTCTGCACAACCGTTCACTGACCACCCCGTATATATAGGCACTGGATTTTGACCTCCAAGGTAGTGCGTGTGTGCGATTTCTCCTGTGCGTGATTAAACAGTGAAAATTCAACGCGTACATGTAAAATTAAAGTGAGCTGCAAGTCGTCATAACTCTCATCGAACCTTTAGTATAAACGGGCCCGATCTCACGTCGGTGATGATGTACTGGGCAGAATTCACGGAAGATTCACGGTTTACCGATGAACCTCCGCAGCTTCGCCCACTCATCATCATTCACTCCGTGGATATGCTGTGATTTTTTTCCTTCCACATCCCGAGTGGATACAGAAAATGGTCACTTTGTCGTTCGCGTGTCAAGAGCAGTATTCGAAATGAAAGAAAATTAGGAGCGCTGCGTCTGCAAGTGTCGACAATGGAGAATCAGGCGCTCTCACATATTTCTCTTTTTTTTAAAGTATGGCGCGTGGAGTTACCCCCTGCGTCTCCAGCCACACGGGGGCGTCTGATGCAAGGGGTTCCCGGTGTTCTTCCTTCTTTTTTCCTTCCACATCACGAGTGGGTACAGAAAAGGGCCACTATGTCGTGCGCGACTCAAGGGCACTTTTCAAATTGAAAGAAAATTAGGAGCGTTGGGTGATAGAAAACACGCTCACGCTCCTCCGAGATTTGCTTACCGCCAGCGGTACATGGTGTATATAAATATCTCGCCGTTATTTCGACGGCGCATACATGGCGTGTGGCAGAATTGTCTAACGCAGCGCACTGGGAAGCGAGGGGCTTCTGGTTCGAATGCGCGGTCGGGTAGTTCAGAATTTTTTCTTCTCCTTTATTTTTCTTTGTGCCTTGATATATATATATATATATATATATATATATATATATATATATATATATATATATATATATATATATATATCCGGGACATGACGGCGTCGGCAAAAATCAGCCGAGAGTGTAGATATAATTGTTATCGCAATAAAATTACCACATGACTGCCGCCTAACGTGGGCCTCTTTTAGTGCCCTCACATGTAAGTTCATCGAATTATCAAAGGCTGCTCCGCTCACGAAGGTCGATTGAGCAGGCTATCAGTGACTGCGATGGACGCTAAGTTATGTTAGGGGTGTACCGTCTGAAAGAAAATAATCTACGAAAGAGCGGCCGCTGCGTGTGAGTGAATTTTTTATCTGAATCCTCTGTCACCCTCAACCCTTCCAATGTGTTTCTTCATGGTTTCGTAAAGTCGTTGCATCAAATGCTGCCTATGGTCTCATGTGGAATTTTTTCCGTGGATGCAGCTTTTTCGTTCAAGAATTTTTTTTTTCTTGTTGAAACAGTACGCCCCCATAATTTAGCGTCCATTGCAGTCACCGATAGCCTACTCAATCGACCTTCGTGTAATCACTATAGCTTTAAATAATAGTCGTCGTTGTCATCGTTCATAACGTTTGGCATTTCGCTGGCATTTTTATTTTATTCAAGAAAAAATTAGTCCTACACTCTTCACAGATACTTCAACGCTATCTATGTCCGCAGAGGGCCCGGGTCGTCACCGAGAGTCACTGCCTCCTAGTCCCGTCCTGGGTGGAGCCATCTGCTTGATGGGGAACCCTAGGCCTTCCCTCATCATTTTCCTCAGCACTATTAAATAAAGTTCTTGTCACTGTCACCTGTGTTCGCGGAAACTCAGTGCAAAGTGTAGAAGAAGACTACCTGCGATACCATGAATGTTGCTTGGTTGGTAACAACATTATTGATATTCCTGCAGAGCTTTCGCTGACCTGGCCTTAGGTCTCCCACGTGGGGACGCCGAGGCCTTGCCTCACCATCGCCATAATTATAAGTATCAAACTGTACCGGGCATCGACTGCCAGGGACGCTTTCCTGCTTGTCCAAAACTAAAATATGCGCTTAAAGGAGAAGCAATGTAATAAGAAGGTGTTAAGAAGCAGACCGAAGCGTCACGGCCATGCCGCTGCTTTGGCCGGCCGCAGTGGATGAAAAGTGCGGTCTTCGAGACCGCTGTTTTTATTGCGAGGGAGCCGTAATAGAGGATTGTGATATGGATACCATCTGTACGTGAGGGCGTGACATTTTGACAGAACCGGGCGAAACGCGTTAACTGCATTTATCGAGAGGAACACACCAAACGTCGCAACAAATACATCAATATGAACACAGCACTATTTGGTTAATACTTTCCCCATTAAGATTACACATGACACCATCTTTCGTGATGGGAGCAGGCTGTTGATAATCTGTGCTATCTTCAAACCTGCTTCTTACCTACTTCGACTTAGCCGAATGACCGAAATGAAGCATGGCTGATCCCTCCGTCATAGGAATCGGTATGACACGAAAGTGAAACGTGTCTTCACTGAACTAGTGCTTATTGTGTAGTGTTATATGAGAGCTTCTACAATGTCTATTCGTGATTAGCAGCTATAGCACCGTTTGACGTCGATGCACCCATGTTGACGCCTAGTGGCATGTCACCATCGCGACAACTGACGCCTATGATCATGATTAAACCGTTGTGGTAACTGAAGTTGTTAACATATATTTGGAATCAACGAATTGTGAATACAGCGTAAAGATGACATCAACAAGCTCATAATCAACGCTGGTACCCACTATGCACTTCTTCAAAACGTCGTCAATTAAGGAGAGAAACGGTGCGGGGTGCGCTATCTAGTAATGGGTTACCGACGCCTGTGCTCATGCATACACAACCCCACTGCGCTTCAGCAACACGGGAGGCAGAGGTTCGTAGCTTGAGCCGCAAACGCGTGCGGTCCGCTGGCCTCTGCCTCGCTCCACCAAGGCACGACATTCGCCCGTCGAAATCGTGCCCTTTCTGCAACGCGTATTGCAGCAGTTTTGTTAGTCGGAGCTCTCGCAATCGAAGCAATCGGCGGCGGAGAAATTCCGTTGGTGCATGTGCAAGCTACAATACTCCGATGATGCGGCACATGCTAACACGAAGCGAAAGGGAAAGCACGTAACTGCTTCTAGGGTCCTCGCTGGTATCGAGACGCTTTAACAATGACCTCCGATATCGCACCCAATCTCGGAGTAAGCGCTAGTAAGTGTTGATCGTGACGCATTACTTCTTTTCTGCTCTCAGGGACGGCGGCACCACCCCGCCTACCTCCACCGCCAAAAGAGAGCACCGTGCGAGAGAGAATGTGTGAAAGATATAAGGCGCGTTCGTGAAGTGTCCGGCATCTGCCAAAGTAGCTTAGTCGATTGAGCTGTACAATCGATTTGATTTTACTGTACAACCGCAAACATTTATCATAAGCATTTGTATCTATCTCGCGAGCTGCTATCAGATCCCGCTGCCAATACGATCGGCCGGTAGGCTTCTTGAACCGCGGTTAGAAGGAGATAGTCTCCGGCTATTCCATAAAATGTTCAGGTAATATTCAGCGTATGAATGCGCTGTTTACTTTGCACACGTCACTTCAACGCCATGAGATTTCACTGATTTGTGCCGTCGTGCAACACGCAGGTAATTTTATGGCACACCAAAAATGTTTGACGAATGCCGTAGAACTGGCGGTCAACAATATGCCGTGTGGAAAATAAACAATTCATTGTTTTACCTTTTTACGTAGTCGCGCGTAAGTGGTCACTAAGCGATGGATCATTCTCACGCCATTTGTTGCATCGCGTTACAAGCAGTTGCTCTGCAGAATCGCAGAAAACTTCGACCGATCGTAGACAGCGATCGTAGACGGAAAAGGAAACAATGCCAGGTATACCTTAAAGTTACGAAGGCCCATAATTCTTTTTCAAACAAAATTTATGGTTACACTGTTTGCGTTGGTGTATTGCCTTGGAGGTGCCGGAGGGCCCTCCAACAAATGTTGCAAATCCAAATGCAATTATTCAAACACTGTGCAACTCGTCTAATACCACAGACTCCTAATTTTTAAACAATTCTTGTGGTTGAGAAGTTATTAACAATGGTAATGCAATATTAGTAATCATTTCATTTTCATTTATTTATTTATTTATTTATTTATTTATTTATTTATTTATTTATTCATTCATTCATTGATTTTTCGGACAATAGAAAGGCATTGCCCGCGGTCTGGACAACAGGAAGTGGTTTGTCTCCTGACATGGTCCTGCTCGCGCTGGGCGTAAGAGCAGCAGTGCTTACATAGCCATACTCAAATGAAATACAAAATGCACGAAAAATACATTTTCACCATAGCAGCACACAGCTTGACTACAAAACAATTCTACACTGTGCAATGTCACTACAACAAAATGCAACAGGTACTCGTATTTTGCATAGTTCCCGCATTTGGGCACAAGTGGGTTCAAGGGGTGCAGAATAATAATAATAAAAAGAACGTTAGCCCGCCAGGGTGGTCTAGTGGTTATTGCGCTCGACTGCTGACCCGAAGGTCGCGGGATCGAATCGTGGCTGCGGCGGCTGCATTTTCGATGGGGGCGGAAATATTTGAGGCCCATGTACTTAGATTTAGGTGCACGTTAAAGAACTCGAGGTGATCCAAATTTCCGGAGCCCGCCACTGCGGCGTCTATCATAATCATATCGTGGTTTTGGGACGTTAAACCCCCGATGTTATTATTATTAATAATAAAAAACATTACAATGCACACATATAAACATACATATATGCACAAATACATACCAATTATATGGGAGACTGTAGTTCACCCAACCGGGCCAAAAAGTGCATTTATCCTAAATGTTAAAAAGGGACCGAGTTTTCATTTTGAAATTTTTTTATAGTTAGTGCTTGATCGTGCCAGTTCAGTTATTGCAGGGTGCTCATTACACAATTTCAGAATTTGGAAGTGTATGGCTTCCATTCCATAGTTTGTGCGTGTTCATCCCACAACTATGTGTGTTTTGCGAAGTTCGTGACCGGTGTTCCTGCTTAAATAGCGATGGCTAAATGAACCCCAGTCTCCCGATACTTCGCAATATATCTACATCGAGAGTTTTATTTTGTAAACAAGGCAGAAATGTGGGATACTGTACTTTAACATGAGCGCTGATGTATCTACATTATGCCCCGTGTGAAGTAATCGAACTGCTCTTCTTTGTAGTGAAGAAAGCTTTTCATTATCGGTCTTAATTCCTGTTCCCCACTCTAACGAACAGTAACAGAAAGGAGAATGGACTATGGAAAAATACAATACCTTCTTTAAGTTAGTTGGTAAAAAACGCCAGGCCTGCGCGGAAAGCGCAGCACAGTCACAGCGAAAGCTGGAAGAGCGGCATTTCTAGAGCCCGTTCTAAACTCTCTTGGGGCTACTAATACAAGTACACTAGCAAGGTACCCACTACGCCATAAATCACTTGTGAAGATGGGAAGCACCTACTAAGCCATTATTTGTCATTCTGCGGAGAAGCGAGGTACCAGCTACACGTCTGTAAGGCATTTGTGCACTTTGTTGACGCTACGAATGATGACGATGAAGAATTATGGCTCAGCCCTTTGTAATGGGTTGGAAGCTTTAAACGGCCCCCCAGTTATGTAATTTGCATTGGGTGACGCACGGTCACTATTTCCCTCTCCCGCCATGCTGTAAACATACGTTGACGTGGGAGAGAGAGGGGGGGGGGGACAAAGAACTTTATTGAGACCCCGAGAAAATAAATCATGCGCTTATGGGCTTCCTTGGCAACCAATACAAGTGCACTTGCGAGGAACCCACTACGCTATAAATCATTGTAATTTTTGAGAAGTTGGAAAGCAGGCACTGTGCCATTTTTCGTCATTCTACGGAGAGCCGTGGTACCTGCTAAACACATGTAAGGCATTATGCGCACGCTCTTGATGCTGTGCCTGATGACGATGAAGAATTATGGCGGAGCCCATTGTAATGGGTTGGAAGCATTCAACAACCTACTCGTTGCGCAATTCGCATTGTGTGACGCCTTGTTACAGAATTCGCGTTGTTCGACGCTTGGTGCTCATTTTACTCTTTTTTACGCTATATTGGAAATGTTAATGTGGTTTCTTCCCGACATGAAGACTGTATAGGACCTTTTTGCAACGCACTTTCAAGCACCGGCATGGCTCAGAGGTTGAATACTGGGCTCCCACGCAGAGGGCCCAGGTTCGAACCTCGTTCCATCCTGGAATTTATTTCTTATTTCCTTTTTTTTTCCTTATTTCGAGCGATAGTGGTTACGGACACCGGTGGCGGCGGCGGCGGACAACTACGGCGCCAAAAACGGCCGCTGAAGTGATCTCATAACAGCTTTCGCTGTAAAAGTTACGTAAACGGTTCGACATGAAAATAGACCTCGCTACCTTCATCCTGACATTGTTCACGCGTCGTGACAACCTTAAGTTTGATTGAAAATGAACGCCTAGAAATGAATGAACAATTATCTACTAGATCTAGTTGCGAATCGCCGTAATATAGTTTCATAACGTAATCTGCTTCTTTATTCTTAGGATAGAAAAGCATGAACTTTATTTTTTTAACATTTATTTTTAGTGGTCTTCGAATTTTCATTTCCAGAGAGCCGTGGTTGAGAGGTAAGATCTGGACAGCATCTGTACTTGAGAACATGACATCATGACGTAAAAAAGCCGGGCGTAGCTTGCATTAGTGGCGGAAGGCTAAAGGCGAAGCGTAGATCATCGGCCCCTATAGCTGGACCTGGCCATACGAAATGACGCCAAGTTATACGAAGGGGTGGCAAGTGGTGCCAAGTTCATTTCCAGTTCAGCACAGTCGCCTTTCACCGTTTCGAACTTACTCAACACAAGCGAGAACTACCTCAAACGGGTCGAGTCCAGCTGTCTCGCTTAGCAGAGCGCCGCGATTCCCGTTAAGCGGCTTGCTCATCGGCTGTGCGAACCCTTCTTCGGTCTCCCCGTGTCTGCGTCTGGCGCTACGCGTCGCCATCACGATCCGCCTTCGTACAGAACGAAGCAGCGCATGCGTAGCTGGCCGTGACTTCACGTCTGGTTCAACCAAGCGGTTGCGCGCAGTGTCCAGCCAGGCAGGCAGGCTGCTGGCGGAGCAGTGTACGGGCAAGCGAAGCAGTGAAACCGGCTGCTAGGCAACGCATGATGACGTCATCGCGGAGCAAAGTTTTTCTTTGTTCGCGCTGGACAGATTACGGCCGGCTTAAACAGTTCCGCTGTGACAAAGGCGAAATGCGTTAGCTGCGTATATCGAGAGGAACACACCGAAATTCGCATCAAGTGAACCTCGCTCTCTCTCTCTATTTCTTTCTCTCTGTTTCATTGACTCTCTCTATCTCCGGCTTTCTGTATTGCTCTCTATTTCTGATATCTCTCTTCTGTGTCTGTTTCTTTCTATATGTTTTTCTCTTTCTATCTTATTCTGTCTTTTTTCTATTTCATTCTCTATACTTCTCTCTTTCTCTTTCTTTCTATCTGTTCCTTTTTCTCTCACTCTCCGTGTACTCGCTCTCTCGCACATCGGAGTTTGCATCCCATGCCGGGAAATCCGGCGCACGTGTCCTGGGATCGAATCAAAAGATGGAGAAGAGTAGGAAGGGAGCTCGGGCCGGTTCATGATGATGATAGTTTTCTGTCCGCTCTGCCTGCACTCACGGTCGGCTTAAACAGCGCCGCTGTTATAAAGCTCATATTTAATTCCTTAGTTATCACCTAGCGTGATGTACTTAGTATATTCATGTATCGCGCCGCATTCTTGAATTCTTGGTTTACGCGGGTAGTGGATCAATTGCACACTACACGATCATGATCATCGTCCCGCTGTGCCACCTTCTTCGAAAGGCGCACAACCTCCGGCGGAGGCGGCGGCGGCGGAGCGCAATTATCACGGCAACGGAGCGCTCCCCGCCAACGCAATGGCCTCAGGAAGTCCTAATGGCGAACACCAATGCTTTGATGGGAGCGCGATGACGAAAGACCATGCGCGAAGGCAATTGAAAAGGCTCTTCGACTCCGCTGGCAGCGGCGGCAGCGGCACGAGCAATGGCTCCGCGCCCAAGATCAGAAGATATGACGACGCTCATAGTAGTGGCGCCGGAGCACCAACTGACACACGCTGCTTGCAGCTCTCCGAGCAGGCGCTCGCGGACTTGCGCGAAGTATTCGCGCTGTTTGACCGGGACGGCGATGGCGAGATCAGACCCGAGGACGTGGGCGTCATGTTGCGCGCCATCGGCCAGAACCCGACGCAGGCCGAGCTCGAAATGGCAATCGCCGAAATGGACACCAATGGCAACGGCACCGTCGACTTCGCCGAGTACGTCGCCTACATGGGTGAGGAAACGCTCAATCCGCCTACCGAAGAAGAGTTCCGTCAGGTGTTCGAGGTGAGCACACCTACTCCTTGATTGGCCGCCTTTCCCTTCGGTGCGAATTATTCCTGAGATCTCATCAAGCAATCAGTTGGCGATACACGCAAGGGTTTTCCCACGTAGGAGTACCGTAACAACATACATTAGCGCGGTGCCCATTTCTCCATTTCCCCACTTATAATCTGCCCCCCCCCCCCCTACCTGTAAAAGCAGTATGTAGCGCCTCCTAGGCTTGCCAAAGTCCCACCAATCACGGGAAGCTTGTGGTCGTGATATAGTGAGCGGGTGCTCGTCTCAATGAAAGCAACCTGGAGCAGCCACTTAAAAGTAAAAGTCATTCCACTTGAGTTCCGTGACCCTGAATACTCATCCGTAATGATGGTGTCTGCCTTGCTAAAACTAAAGTGCAATGAAGTAATCCGGCGACACCGATATTTATTAATCAAGTTTACAATCGTTCCGTTTTATATTGAGATTACGTCATGGCGTGAAATCAGTCCGCCGTGGTGAAGCAGTGGTGGCTATGGTGCTAGGCTGCTCACCCGAAGGTCAGCGGGTTCGATGCCGACCGCGGCGGTATCATTTTGATAGAGTCGAAATTTTAGAGGCCCGTGTGCTCTGTGATGTCAGTGTAAGTTAAAGAACACCTGATGGTGAAAATTTCCTGAGCCCTCCATTACGGCGTCCCTCATAATCATATCGTGGTTTTGGGAGTTAAACATCAGATGTTATTATGGCGTGAAAACAACGTGCCGTGGTTGAAGCACTGTGATACTAGCACTCGATATATAGACTATTTTGCATATATGGGCGCTGCCACATTGGGCTGTTAAACGAGTGGTTTCTCAATTTTCTAAATCGCGACATTAATTAATAAGGTCGTCAAACGTTGAGCGCACGAACACAACCATTTTCATTCCTAAGCTTCTACCGTACCACTGATCGTTTAGCTCTTAATGATATGAAACGGTGAGGTTAACAGCCCATTATGGTGGCACCGAAACCGATCCGTAAAATAGATGAAGTTAGAAACTGTCTAACCGTGCATTTTGCAAATCGATCTACAACATTCTCATTGTAATTTTTCGTCCAGCATCATCGCCTCAAAATCTTGTTCGTTATTTTTGCATAATGAAGCAATTAGCATCATACGAATACAACGTGATTTAAACCGTGCAGTAGTCAGCAACGCGCATTTAGTCGCGTCGTCATAGAGTGCGCCCGAGCATTTTTGAAGTCTCGCTAGAGTTAGCCGGCGCATCCTGTAAGCTACTGAAGCTAACTTACCATCGTTCAAATCTTGTTACAAGAGAACGGTTTCAACTAACAGGCTCGATATTATTAGTAGTTGTGATACGTACAGAAGTCAGCAATATAAGATAAAACATTGCAATTACATAATTAAGGTCACAGTAGCGAGACACATTTGGCAATCGCAAATGTTCTCATGACGCCGAATGCGCAAACGGAAAGGTATATATGAAAATTCAATACGCCACATTCTTATCAGGACGCTGCTAGTAATTGTTTAATAAACTTGAATTATGTGATCCGCTTCAAATTGCTCACGATAGTACATATTAACATATTTTTTATCAGTGTGCTGATTCTAAACAATGAATATGCATACCCACTGCTAATACAGTTGAACCCTTCTATAACGAAAGCCCTCAAAAACGAAATTCTCGCAGCAACGAAAAATCTGGACGCCCCCGTCGAACGTCTATGGAGTTCAATGTATTTGCCCATTCCCGACAGCGAAGATATTTTAAAACGGACTCCCCAAATAGCGAAAGTTTCAGGTAGTGATGCGCAACGTTTTTTTCAACCCATGAACTATTTGGAAACCCAGAAGTTCGAAAATTGCAGCACCGCACCTTCGACGAGTCGGCCACATACGTTTCTGCCAACAAGCATCGATGCGAACATTGCTGTTTACATTCGCCATCTTGAACACGCCGGCTGCTGTCTTCATCGACGTCACGACCACGTGACAATAACAACAAGACCTTTTTTTTCGCTCAGAACAGTTTTTTTTTTTTGCTAACGACTCTATTAGCAACTACGTTGGCACATGACGTTTTAAGTGACAAGACGCACTAAAGTGACTTATTAATGACAGACATTCTATAGAAAGCCTAACTGCTTGCTGCCGGGCGTCTCTCTGCGTGCACGCCGAGATCTCTCGCGCTTTGCTTACGCGCAGTGTTGTTTGGCCTTACGGGAAAATGCCGCCTTCTATTAAATAGCGTAAGTTCTTCGACGCTTAAAGGAACACTAAAGGCAAATATTAGGTCAACGTTGATTGTTGAAATAGCGGTCCAGAAACCTCGTAGTGCTACTTATATGCTCAGGAAGTGCTTATTTTGAAATAAAATCACGTTTTAGTGGTTTGCATCGCCTTAGCGCACTTCAAATCACCCGCCTGAAGTCAGACTTTCATACGTCACTGCTGTCGTGCCCAACGTTGCTCGCCTTTACTGCGCGGCCGCCGATACTAGTAGCAGCAGAGCGAAAGTAGCGGGACCCAAAGCAGCAACAACGGCCATCGAAGCCATCGAAGCTTGCCGCAATCGCCGCAATGGATGTGGACGGAGAACTTGACAACGAGACATTGACTTGCGACGCTGGGCTCCAATTCAGTGACTTGAGCCCCGATGAACGCGGTATGCTACTGAGGGCTCGTAGTGCCGACGTCGTTGCATGCGGCATTTTGTCGAACTTTCTGTCAGAGCGACTTTCACGAGCGCGCAAAACACACGTGGCAGTACGCGATCCCGAAACTACGACTGAGACGCGAACGCGTGAGCGAAGCAGGGCGCCGGGCGAAGCGCAGTTCGGCGAAAACGGAACCTTTGAACCACGCGCGCCCTTCCCCATGGCAACGCCACAGAGGTTCTTTTTTCCATGAGTCCAACGGAAACGAACAAACAGCATTTTATTACGTCTTTTGATGCACGGAAGGTTCTTTTTTTATTGCTGCTAGTTTGATTACTAGTGATTAATTGTAGGCAGACTCTCATACGTCATCGGGATCACTTCAAAAATGTCCCACTCGTGGCGCTCATCATGTGATACATTTAGCTTAATTTCTCGGTAAGTAGGGCACTGCTGTTGATAATATTCCCGTTTTAGAAGTTGTTATACATTGAGATTTCACTCTGACATAAATTGTTATTTGCTTTAGTGTCCCTTTAAGGAGAAGTATTGGATTATCGCCGAAGCTGCGAAAGGCAGAAAAAAGGCGGATATCGCGGATGTCATGAGCACATTCCTCTGCTATCACGACCATGATAAAGCTATGAAAACTTATTAAGCTGCGAGGCTCGAGCCATCAAGCTACTCAAAGCAACGTGAAACACAGCAACATCAGCGACTTCTTTAAATAAATTTTGGTCGTGCGAAGTAATTGGTGTGCGTAATTTATCTTTTTTCAAAAATTCTCACGAAACGAACAAAAATGGCTTTCCCTACGATTTCGTTATCCAGGGGTTCGACGGTATGTGCTTTTCTATGTTTTATGTGCCCGATTTCATAGAAGTCATACTTCACATATTGACTTCATATTTGAATTGTGTTGCATGTTTCCGCTGTTAAGATGTATGGATTTCATACTTTAAGTATCTCAAATTTTTTGCACAACTTGTATGACTAGTTGTATTTCGAGTGGTAGTGCTATGTTTGTCCTGTTTTTCTGCTGTGTACGTATGATCGCATGCCCTATGTAATACACCCGCACGAGGATCCTTGGGGTATTGTAAACAAATTAAATAACTTATGCAACTTGGAGAACTTGTGGTCCCTTGTAAGTTCGCCTAAGAAGACTCGAAGGCGAAAGCCAGCTGCTTTTTTTTTTCGAGTCAATGCATAGAACTGTCCCTGCCCCCCTCCGAAAGCTTTCGGCACCTAACGTGCATTTGCACTGCCTCTGGGATCGGAGGTATGGCAAGCTTCCTGCCCCTCAGCTGGTTTTGCACTGCCTCCGTGATCACCGCTCCTTTAACCAATCCACGATGCATTGTGATAACATCATAGTGGCGTCATGAAGATGTCATGGTAACGTAACAAATTTTCTATCCGTGTCTCATGATGCAATCATACGGCGACGTCATCACGTGATAATTTTTGCCCTCATTTGTCTTGACGCCGACACCGCGGGACGACAGTCGACGATGGCGGTCAATTATCGCGTTTGGTGAGACATCGAAGACTTTCGCCTTAACAAACATACGTGCATACATTGTATTCTCTCAGGCTTTCGCCTGCGACACGACATAGTTTTCAATAGCCTGTATGGTTTAAATGTGTCGCGTGGAGGCCCACCAAATATCAGGAATTTAGTGATGAAGGGTAATACCGGCCTTAAAAGAGGTTTCTTAGAGTCGCCAGGGGTCACTCTGATATCAACTTGTCACTATTCGCGATAGTAGCACAAAACATATTTTATACTTCAATGCCCTGAATGTTTTACTGCCATTTTCAATAATGGGAAACTGGAAGTAATCTCAAAAGAATGTCTCCAATTGCTTGGTCTAACGTGAGCGGTGAAGAACTGCAAAAAGCTGTCAAAGCAAGAAGTAAGCGTACCGTTTTATCCACTGATATTAGCTCTATTCTTGATAAGAACGACCTTGAAACCACTGCAAAAGCAGGATGATTATGCACGGATCAATCACGTATGGATTTTGTTCCAGGAAAATACAAAGCTTTCGTTCTACAGCCATGGCCTTCTCCACCTAATTTCGAGTGGTATTTCGTGATTGAAAAAAAGTAGTTAAAGATATCGCTTACAGTTTGACGTTTTAAATATGAATGACAAGTAACTTATTGCCAATAGAAATATAGAAACAAAGTGAATTAGTAAAACAGTGCGTGAAAAAAAAACGTTTTTTGAGATCACTTCGGAGTAGTTTTCATGGGCTAGAAATGTATACTCGCCACATCGTGCACAGCAGCGTTCCCGTTGTTCTTACAGATAAAAGTACCGATTAAATGCTCCAGTTAACAGTCATTGTGCACGCTTGTGTACAATGGATACGTGTGTGCATGTGTGATGTGTATTTTGCCTCAATTGCTCACGCAGGCGGTTACGGAGACCGGCGCCGGCGGCGTGCAAATACGGCACTGTTGTTGAGATCTCATAACAGCTTTCGCTGTAAAAAATACAAAGATTACAAACTGTAGTCATAGCACTATCAACATAAAATTTCACTCCTATTGCGTATTATAGAAAATAAATAAATATCTAAATTGAATAAGAGGCGCTCTCTTTGATAGCTGAAGTCAGGATGAAAAGTAGTGTATCACCATGAACAAATCATGAACTTGCAAAAGTATCATGCGAAACAGACTTTGAAATACACGCATTGAAAATATTTAAGAGTACTTTTTGCGAGCTAATCTGTACTCGTGTTGCAGCGTCTCACTCCCAGCGACCTTTCGATTCTTCTTGTAGGCACCCGCTTAGACTATTTCGTGCTCCAGCAATCAGTCATCCTGTGTGTTCGTGAATGACCCGCCGCCACGGCGGTCTAGTGGTTATGGTGCTCGGAAACTGGCCCAAAGCTCACCGGAAGCCGCATTTTCGATGGAGGCGAAAATGCTTGTTGTACTTAGATTCAGGTGCACGTATACGTGAAGGAACCCCAGGTGGTCGATCGAAATTGCCGGAACTCTCCACTACGGCGCCCTTCATAATCATATCGTGGTTTTCGGACGTTAAACCCCAACAATTATTTTTATGTGTTTGTGCATGTTGTATATGTGTCAGCCTGTGCAATATTCCTGCTTCATTCTCGATTGCTTGCCCAGTTCTTCGACAAAGACAGGAACGGCTTCATCACTGCGGATGAGTTGCGCCTTCTCATGACCGCCTTGGGCGAGCAACTGACGGACGAGGAAGTCCACGAAATGATACGGGAAGCCGACATGGACGGAGATGGCCAAATTAACTATCACGAGTTCGCTGCAGTCATGAAGTAATTTTTATAAACCAATGACATCTACGAGGTCACTTGTACACATTGCTCAATTTTGAAGGCTGACGCTGCAGTGGTCTTCGTTGTCTAAGCCTAAGCTCAGTGTATAGTCCTGATAAATGCGAATCATCTTGCAAACCAAAGGACGAGGACGCTAGAAAATTCAGAGTGTGCAGTGCGTTTAAAGACGCTCTTCTACGAGGTAAAGTCAAACAACCACGCCGAACAGACTGTATTTGTATTTGGTCTTTGCCAAGAATGTAGCGAGAATGGTCGCGGAACCAGTCACGGTCTACCGCAGCGACCGCAATGCGATCACCACTACCATTCCTCTAAAGTAATAATGAAACATGAAACATGCGCCCACATCAGCATGTGAGGTGTTTGATACAGCTTCGCTGGAAATTCACGTACGCAGTGCGCGCGATTGCAGCCAATTTTCACAGCACAGCTGTTATGGTCGAGGTCTGCCGTGTGTCGTAGATAGAAAATGACCATCACCATAAACCGCAACCCGCTTAATCGCCGTCCAAGCACTGGGTGCAGATGATTAGCGAGAGAAGCTGAAATGCGCGGTCCCTAATCGGTATTTCCCGGATGCGTGTTCCTTTGTTAATTTTAGGGTGACTGGCGGGATTTACCCAAATTCTTGTGGCACGTATGCGCCATTGTTTGACCGCAGAGCTGTTACGGTCGAGGTCTGCCATGTGTTCTCGACAGAAAATTATCATCGTCATGAAGCCGCACTCGCTCTTTTCATCCTCTTCTAACGCACCAATTTTTCCGGCGTCGGACGCAATAACTCTGATGGGCGAAAGAAAAAAATTGCGAAGCTTGCACGAAGCCGCGCAATCCTTGGAACGGCGAAACTGTACGATTCAGTAGACTAATCTGATTGCCTTTAGGTTGTTTCTGGGCCCCAGCTAAGTGATGCAGGTTTTTCCTAGGTTGCTCCTAGGTCATTGCTATACGCTAGGTGATGGTAGGTTGTTTCTAGCATATAGTTTCCTAAAATTAACTGGAAGGGACCCTGGCGCTACGATCGTTCAGCCACCATGGGAATGATTGGTCATCATCATCATCATCAGCCCGTCTACGACCACTGCATTGCAAAGGTCTCTCCCATGTTCCGCCAATCAACCCGGTCCTGTGCTTTCTGCTGCCACGTTATACCTACAAACTTCCTAATCTCATCTACCCACCTAATTTTCGGTCTCCCCCTCACGCGTTTGCCATCTCTTGGAATCCAGTCAGTTACCCCTAATGACCACCGGTTATCCTGCCCACGTGCTACGTCCCCGGCCCATATCCATTTCTTCTTCTTGATTTCAACTATGAAATACTTAACCCCCGTTTGTTCCCTGACCCACTCTGCTCTCTTTCTGTCTCTTAAGGTTACCCCTATCATTTTCCTTTCCATTGCTCGCTGCAATCTTGGCAGAGAAGAGCGCTTTGCGATAGGTGGCGAGACACTGGAAGTTGTAAAGGAGTATGTCTACTTAGGACAGGTAGTAACCGCGGAGCCGAACCATGAGAGTGAAATAACTAGAAGAATAAGAATGGGATGGGGCTCATTCGGCAAGCATTATCAAATCATGAATGGCAGTCTACCACTATCCCTTAAGAGGAAGGTATATAACAGCTGTATCTTACCGGTACTTACCTACGGAGCAGAAACGTGGAGACTTACAAAGAGGGTTCAACTTAAATTGAGGACGACGCAGCGAGCAATGGAAAGGAATGATGGGTAGTGCACAGATTTGCCTAGCCTTCGTACTTGCAGGCTTCGAACGCACTTGTGGCTTTGCTTATTGCTGTGCTTTTGTTTTCTTTCGGATAAAAGCATGGATCGTTGTGAACTTCGTGACCAGGTTTGTATTGGTGAGCCTAAAGAGGTTAAAGTAGTGAAGTGAAACTGCTGACTTTTGCTGAACATCGTTTTGCGACAAAGCGGTTGCAGGCGACGCGGAGTCAAACGGAGCCGAAAGGACGAATTTCAGACAAATCCGTGTACTACCCATTGTTCCCATGCTGGCTGAAGCGCCATGCGTTGCAGCTCCCATAGACACTAGCGCCAGAGTTCCCTCAGGTAAGTGTTGTAGGGAACTCTATGGTTTCTAGTTGATTCTCAGTGCAGAGAGGTTCGAGTTAAACCACAGACAGTCTGCAGAGACTCCATCGCTTGGGGGTCTTCTTGCAGCTGCCGTTGCCATTCCCGATACCTAGTATTCTCTCGTTGTACGGACTCGGGGTCTTCGGCTCGCTGTCATCGCTTCGCAGCCATTCGTTGGGCTAACTGTTGCATTCTTCATTGTTAGTGGACCAGTGGAGAGTAGTGGGATTTACCGAATTTCTGTGGTATGTTGGCCCGCATGTGGACTTACGGACGCGTAATGAGCCCTTTGCTGATTCGCAAAATAAAGAATTATGGCGTAGTGGGCACATTGTAACTGTACTTCCAATAGGCATTCTAAGACCGTTTGAAACGGCTAATGTTACGAGCACAGACCTTTGTTTCCTTGCGGCAAGGTTGAGGCATCCACCGAGATCCGAAGCTAGGCTATCAGTTGTGAAGGCAATGTGCACGGGGACCAATTGCACTAACGCATTCTACTCTCCCGAAGGCGAAGCTCAAGCATCCTCCAAGTTTTAACAGCGAATGTGTTTTTGATCGAGCCTTTCATATCCGGTATCCGTGGTAACGCTCGTGGGCATCATAAAAGGGTATGCGATACAGACATTGGGTGAATCCCACTACTCACCACTGATCCACTAAAAATGATGGCAACAGTTAGCCTAACAAATGGGTATGTGCCACAGAAGTCTGTGCGGCCTATCAGAAAACTATCATCATACTTTTTTAAATAGTAACTCTAGAGAAACATCTTCAAGATAGAAGTTGCAACACTGGATTGGAAACATCCCATGTTTTTATCTGTGCTAAGATAACTACCCTGCTTAATTGCTTTGCAGCCTTTCAAGCCCGCGATGTTTAAAAAAAGTCAGTTTCGCCGCTACGGCGAAGCAATGAATGCCATAGCAAAAAACCGAAATGTCACACGAAGAACCAGAAGCAGCTCGATACTTGCAGCGTGCGGCTGAAGCACAAAGAAGGGCGCCCTAAATGAACGCACAGGCATGCACAGGGCAAGCGCGGTCTAACAACTGTCGCAGTTGTTACGCCTAAACTGCATGCCCTCCTCGCCAGTGGCGTCGATGTCTCCCTGCATTGGGTCCCATGTCATGTGGGTATTCAGGGAAATGAGCAAGCAGACGCACTGGCGAAGGAGGCACATCACTCTACCGTCGCTGTCTGCCGTGCTGTGGTCACCTCAGACTATTCGAGGCTGACCTTGAGGCGGCTGTTGCTACGCTGTCACCCCGACGAACGTGTGGCCAGGCTGGAACCTCCGACCCGGCTGCCTGAAGGGGCCTCTCCAGGAGGGAGCGGTCCCTTCGACTGCGTCTACGCATCGGCTGCTCCTGGCCTACGGCACGACGTCATCGGCTCGGCAGAGGTCCGTCACCTGCGTGCAGTGCGTGTGGGGCAGACGAAACAATTGCTCACCTGTTGTGTGTGTGCCCAGCGGTTCAAGCACAACGAGCTGCCTTGCTCGCCGCACTCCGTCGCCAGGGTATTCCAGGGCCAAACACAGGGGGGCCTACTTTTCCCATCACAGTACCACACCCAGGTTTTTCAAGGCGGTTCTTCGCTCCCTGGAGGATACTGGACTGGCCAAGTAGCCGCCCGCCGCGTCCTCGGTCATGGACAGCATTCCTCCTCTCCTCCTCCCTCTTCTCATCTTTATCTCCCTTTCCCCCTTTCCCTTACAGGCGCTGAGCCGTGCTCTCAATTAGGGTTGCAGAAGTTGCGCCTTTTCCTTTCCTCAACCTCTCCTCCTCTCTCTCTCTCTCTCTGCTTGATCAACACGCTGCAAGTGTCGACAATGGAGAATCAGATGCTTGCTTGCTCGACCATTAATTCTTGGCTCTTACCCACTACGGGGGATTGACCATGAAACCGGCGTATAATATAAGTGGGGAAATTTAGAATTTAGATGCTCTTGGATATTTCTTTTTCCTTTAAACTGCGGCGCGTGGAGTGACCCTCTGCGTCTCCTACCACAAGGGGCGTCTGATGCAAGGTGTGCCCGGTGTTCTTTGTCTTTATTTTTTCCTTCCACATCCCGAGTGGGTACAGAAAATGGTCACTTTGTCGTGCGCGTCTCAAGAGCAGTATTCGAAATGAAAGAAAATTAGGAGCAACAAGAGCTTTATTTAGGCGAGTTGGTTCATGCTGAATATCCTGGGTACAGCGCAACATCAGTAGGAAAAAAAACGACACACAGGAAAGAGCGCTGTGTCTGCAATTAGGAGCGCTGCGTCTGCAAGTGTCGACAATGGAGAATCAGGCGCTCTCAGATATTTCTTTTTCTTTTAAAGTATGGCGCATGGAGTTACCCCCTGCGTCTCCAGCCACACGGGGGGCGTCTGATGCAAGGGGTTCCCGGTGTTCTTCCTTCTTTTTTCCTTCCACATCACGAGTGGGTACAGAAAAGGGCCACTATGTCGTGCGCGACTCAAGGGCACTTTTCAAATTGAAAGAAAATTAGGAGCGTTGGGTGATAGAAAACACGCTCCCGCTCCTCCGAGATTTGCTTACCGCCAGCGGTACATGGTGTATATAAATATCTCGCCGTTATCTCGACGGCGCATACATGGCGTGTGGCAGAATTATCTAACGCAGCGCGCTGGGAAGCGAAGGGTTTCTGGTTCGAATGCGTGGTCGGGCACTTGAGAATTTTTTTCTTCTGCTTTATTTTTGTTTGTGCCTTTATGTGTATATATATACATATATATATATACATATATATATATATATATATATATATATATACATATATATATATATATATATATATATATATATATATATATATATATATATATATATATATATATATATATATATATATATATATATATATATATATATATATATCCTGGACATGACGGCGTCGGCAAAAATCAGCCGAGAGTGTAGATATAATTGTTATCGCAATAAAATTACCACACGACTGCCGCCTAACGTGGGCCTCTTTTAGTGCCCTCAAATGTAAGTTCATCGAATTATCAAAGGCTGCTCCGCTCACGAAGGTCGATTGAGCAGGCTATCGGTGACTGCGATGGACGCTAAGTGATGTTAGGGGTGTACCGTCTGAAAGAAAATAATCTACGAAAGAGCGGCCGCTGCGTGTGAGTGAATTTTTTATCTGAATCCTTTGTCACCCTCAACCCCTCCAATGTGTTTCTTCATGGTTTCGTAAAGTCGTTGCATCAAATGCTGCCTCTGGTCTCATGTGGAATTTTTTCCGTGGATGCAGCTTTTTCGTTCAAGAATTTTTTTTTTCTTGTTGAAACAGTACGCCCCCATCATTTAGCGTCCACTGCAGTCACCGATAGCCTACTCAATCGACCTTCGTGTAATCACTATAGCTTTAAATAATAGTCGTCGTTGTCATCGTTTATAACGTTTGGCATTTCGCTGGTATTTTTATTTTATTCAAGAAAAAATTAGTCCTACACTCTTCACAGATACTTCAACGCTATATATGTCCGCAGAGGGCCCGGGCCGTCACCGAGAGTCACTGCCTCCTAGTCCCGTCCTGGTTGGAGCCATCTGCTTGATGGGGAGCCCTAGGCCTTCCCTCATCATTTTCCTCAGCACTATTAAATAAACTTCTTGTCACTGTCACCTGTGTTCGCGGAAACTCAGGGCAAAGTGTAGAAGAAGACTACCTGCGATACCATGAATGTTGCTGTTCGTCATTGGTTGGTAACAACTTTATTGATATTCCTGCAGAGCTTTCGCTGACCAGGCCTTAGGTCTCCCACGTGGGGACGTCGAGACTTTGCCTCACCATCGCCATAATTATAAGTATCAAGCTGTACCGGGTATCGACTGCCTGGGACGCTTTCCTGCTTGTCCAAAACTAAAATATGCGCTTAAAGGAGAAGCAATGTAATAAGAAGGTGTTAAGAAGCAGACCGAAGCGTCACGGCCATGCCGCTGCTTTGGGCGGCCGCAGTGGATGAAAAGTGCGGTCTTCGAGACCGGTATTTTTATTGCGAGGGAGCCGTAATAGAGGATTGTGATATGGATACCATCTGTACGTGAGGGCGTGACATTTTGACAGAACCGGGCGAAACGCGTTAACTGCATTTATCGAGAGGAACACACCAAACTTCGCAACAAATACATCAATGTGAACACAGCACTATTTGGTTAATACTTTCCCCACTAAGATTACACATGATACGATCTTTCGTGATGGGAGCAGGCTGTTGATAATCTGTGCTATCTTCAAACCTGCTTCTTATCTACTTCGACTTAGCCGAATGACCGAAAGGAAGCATGGCTGATCCCTCCGTCATAGGAATCGGTATGACACGAAAGTGAAACGTGTCTTCACAGAAGTAGTGCTTATTGTGTAGTGATATATGAGAGCTTGTACAATGTCTATTCGTGTTTAGCAGCTATAGCACCGTTTGACGTCGATGCACCCATGTTGACGCCTAGTGGCATGTCACCATCGCGACAACTAACGCCTATGATCATGATTAAACCGTTGTGGTAACTGAAGTTCTTAACATATATTTGGAATCAACGAATTGTGAATACAGCGTAAAGATGACATCACAAGCTCATAATCAACGCTGGTACCCACTATGCACTTCTTCAAAACGTCGTCAATTAAGGAGAGAAACGGTGCGGGGTGCGCTATCTAGTAATGGGTTACCGACGCCTGTGCATATGCATACACAACCACACTGCGCTTCAGCAACACGGGAGGCAGAGGTTCGTAGCTTGAGCCGCAAACGCGTGCGGTCCGCTGGCCTCTGCCTCGCTCCACCAAGGCACGACATTCGCCCGTCCAAATCGTGCCCTTTCTGCGACGCGTATTGCAGCAGTTTTGTTAGTCGGAGCTCTCGCAATCGAAGCAATCGGTGGCGGAGAAATTTCGTTGGTGCATGTGCAAGCTACAATACTCCGATGATGCGGCACATGCTAACACGAAGCGAAAGGGAAAGCGCGTAACTGCTTCTAGGGTCCTCGCTGGTATCGAGACGCTTTAACAATGACCTCCGATATCGCACCCAATCTCGGAGTAAGCGCTAGTAAGTGTTGATCGTGACGCATTACTTCTTTTCTGCTCTCAGGGACGGCGGCACCACCCCCGCCTACCTCCACCGCCAAAAGAGAGCACCGTGCGAGAGAGAATGTGTGAAAGATATAAGGCGCGTTCGTGAAGTGTCCGGCATCTGCCAAAGTAGCTTAGTCGATTGAGCTGTACAATCGATTTGATTTACTGTACAACCGCAAACATTTATCATAAGCATTTGTATCTATCTCGCGAGCTGCTATCAGATCCCGCTGCCAATACGATCGGCCGGTAGGCTTCTTGAACCGCGGTTAGAAGGAGATAGTCTCCGGCTATTCCATAAAATGTTCAGGTAATATTCAGCGTATGAATGCGCTGTTTACTTTGCACACGTCACTTCAACGCCATGAGATTTCACTGATTTGTGCCGTCGTGCAACACGCAGGTAATTTTATGGCACACCAAAAATGTTTGACGAATGCCGTAGAACTGGCGGTCAACAATATGCCGTGTGGAAAATAAACAATTCATTGTTTTACCTTTTTACGTAGTCGCGCGTAAGTGGTCACTAAGCGATGGATCATTCTCACGCCATTTGTTGCATCGCGTTACAAGCAGTTGCTCTGCAGAATCGCAGAAAACTTCGACCGATCGTAGACAGCGATCGTAGACGGAAAAGGAAACAATGCCAGGTATACCTTAAAGTTACGAAGGCCCATAATTCTTTTTCAAACAAAATTTATGGTTACACTGTTTGCGTTGGTGTATTGCCTTGGAGGTGCCGGAGGGCCCTCCAACAAATGTTGCAAATCCAAATGCAATTATTCAAACACTGTGCAACTCGTCTAATACCACAGACTCCTAATTTTTAAACAATTCTTGTGGTTGAGAAGTTATTAACAATGGTAATGCAATATTAGTAATCATTTCATTTTCATTTATTTATTTATTTATTTATTTATTTATTTATTTATTTATTTATTTATTTATTTATTTATTCATTCATTCATTGATTTTTCGGACAATAGAAAGGCATTGCCCGCGGTCTGGACAACAGGAAGTGGTTTGTCTCCTGACATGGTCCTGCTCGCGCTGGGCGTAAGAGCAGCAGTGCTTACATAGCCATACTCAAATGAAATACAAAATGCACGAAAAATACATTTTCACCATAGCAGCACACAGCTTGACTACAAAACAATTCTACACTGTGCAATGTCACTACAACAAAATGCAACAGGTACTCGTATTTTGCATAGTTTCCCGCATTTGGGCACAAGTGGGTTCAAGGGGTGCAGAATAATAATAATAAAAAGAACGTTAGCCCGCCAGGGTGGTCTAGTGGTTATTGCGCTCGACTGCTGACCCGAAGGTCGCGGGATCGAATCGTGGCTGCGGCGGCTGCATTTCGATGGGGGCGGAAATATTTGAGGCCCATGTACTTAGATTTAGGTGCACGTTAAAGAACTCGAGGTGATCCAAATTTCCGGAGCCCGCCACTGCGGCGTCTATCATAATCATATCGTGGTTTTGGGACGTTAAACCCCGATGTTATTATTATTAATAATAAAAAACATTACAATGCACACATATAAACATACATATATGCACAAATACATACCAATTATATGGGAGGACTGTAGTTCACCCAACCGGGCCAAAAGTGCATTTATCCTAAATGTTAAAAGGGACCGAGTTTTCATTTTGAAATTTTTTTATAGTTAGTGCTTGAATCGTGCCAGTTCAGTTATTGCAGGGTGCTCATTACACAATTTCAGAATTTGGAAGTGTATGGCTTCCATTCCATAGTTTGTGCGTGTTCATCCCACAACTATGTGTGTTTTGCGAAGTTCGTGACCGGTGTTCCTGCTTAAATAGCGATGGCTAAATGAACCCCAGTCTCCCGATACTTCGCAATATATCTACATCGAGAGTTTTATTTTGTAAACAAGGCAGAAATGTGGGATACTGTAACTTTAACATGAGCGCTGATGTATCTACATTATGCCCGTGTGAAGTAATCGAACTGCTCTTCTTTGTAGTGAAGAAAGCTTTTCATTATCGGTCTTAATTCCTGTTCCCCACTCTAACGAACAGTAACAGAAAGGAGAATGGACTATGGAAAAATACAATACCTTCTTTAAGTTAGTTGGTAAAAAACGCCAGGCCTGCGCGGAAAGCGCAGCACAGTCACAGCGAAAGCTGGAAGAGCGGCATTTCTAGAGCCCGTTCTAAAACTCTCTTGGGGCTACTAATACAAGTACACTAGCAAGGTACCCACTACGCCATAAATCACTTGTGAAGATGGGAAGCACCTACTAAGCCATTATTTGTCATTCTGCGGAGAAGCGAGGTACCAGCTACACGTCTGTAAGGCATTTGTGCACTTTGTTGACGCTACGAATGATGACGATGAAGAATTATGGCTCAGCCCTTTGTAATGGGTTGGAAGCTTTAAAACGGCCCCCCAGTTATGTAATTTGCATTGGGTGACGCACGGTCCACTATTTCCCTCTCCCGCCATGCTGTAAACATACGTTGACGTGGGAGAGAGAGAGAGGGGGGGGGGGGACAAGAACTTTATTGAGACCCCGAGAAATAATCATGCGCTTAGGGCTTCCTTGGCAACCAATACAAGTGCACTTGCGAGGAACCCACTACGCTATAAATCATTGTAATTTTTGAGAAGTTGGAAAGCAGGCACTGTGCCATTTTTCGTCATTCTACGGAGAGCCGTGGTACCTGCTAAACACATGTAAGGCATTATGCGCACGCTCTTGATGCTGTGCCTGATGACGATGAAGAATTATGGCGGAGCCCATTGTAATGGGTTGGAAGCATTCAACAACCTACTCGTTGCGCAATTCGCATTGTGTGACGCCTTGTTACAGAATTCGCGTTGTTCGACGCTTGGTGCTCATTTTACTCTTTTTACCGCTATATGGAAATGTTAATGTGGTTTCTTCCCGACATGAAGACTGTATAGGACCTTTTTGCAACGCACTTTCAAGCACCGGCATGGCTCAGAGGTTGAATACTGGGCTCCCACGCAGAGGGCCCAGGTTCGAACCTCGTTCCATCCTGGAATTTATTTCTTATTTCCTTTTTTTTCCTTATTTCGAGCGATAGTGGTTACGGACACCGGTGGCGGCGGCGGCGACAACTACGGCGCCAAAAACGGCCGCTGAAGTGATTCTCATAACAGCTTTCGCTGTAAAAGTTACGTAAACGGTTTCGACCATGAAATAGACCTCGCTACCTTCATCCTGACATTGTTCACGCGTCGTGACAACCTTAAGTTTGATTGAACATGAACGCCTAGAAATGAATGAACAATTATCTACTAGATCTAGTTGCGAATCGCCCGTAATATAGTTTCATAACGTAATCTGCTTCTTTATTCTTAGGATAGAAAAGCATGAACTTTATTTTTTTAACATTTATTTTTAGTGGTCTTCGAATTTTCATTTCCAGAGAGCCGTGGTTGAGAGGTAAGATCTGGACAGCATCTGTACTTGAGAACATGACATCATGACGTAAAAAAGCCGGGCGTAGCTTGCATTAGTGGCGGAAGGGCTAAAGGCGAAGCGTAGATCATCGGCCCCTATAGCTGGACCTGGCCATACGAAATGACGCCAAGTTATACGAAGGGGTGCCAAGTGGTGCCAAGTTCATTTCCAGTTCAGCACAGTCGCCTTTCACCGTTTCGAACTTACTCAACACAAGCGAGAAACTACCTCAAACGGGTCGAGTCCAGCTGTCTCGCTTAGCAGAGCGCCGCGATTCCCGTTAGCGGCTTGCTCATCGGCTGTGCGAACCCTTCTTCGGTCTCCCCGTGTCTGCGTCTGGCGCTACGCGTCGCCATCACGATCCGCCTTCGTACAGAACGAAGCAGCGCATGCGTAGCTGGCCGTGACTTCACGTCTGGTTCAACCAAGCGGTTGCGCGCAGTGTCCAGCCAGGCAGGCAGGCTGCTGGCGGAGCAGTGTACGGGCAAGCGAAGCAGTGAAACCGGCTTAGCTAGGCAACGCATGATGACGTCATCGCGGAGCAAGTGTTTCTTTGTTCGCGCTGGACAGATTACGGCCGGCTTAAACAGTTCCGCTGTGAAAAAAGGCGAAACGCGTTAAGCTGCGTATATCAAGAGGAACACACCGAAATTCGCATCAAGTGAACCTCGCTCTCTCTCTCTATTTCTTTCTCTCTGTTTCATTGACTCTCTCTATCTCCGGCTTTCTGTATTGCTCTCTATTTCTGATATCTCTCTTCTGTGTCTGTTTCTTTCTATATGTTTTTCTCTTTCTATCTTAATTCTGTCTTTTTTCTATTTCATTCTCTATACTTCTCTCTTTCTCTTTCTTTCTATCTGTTCCTTTTTCTCTCACTCTCCGTGTACTCGCTCTCTCGCACATCGGAGTTTGCATCCCATGCCGGGAAATCCGGCGCACGTGTCCTGGGATCGAATCAAAAGATGGAGAAGAGTAGGAAGGGAGCTCGGGCCGGTTCATGATGATGATAGTTTTCTGTCCGCTCTGCCTGCACTCACGGTCGGCTTAAACAGCGCCGCTGTTATAAAGCTCATATTTAATTCCTTAGTTATCACCTAGCGTGATGTACTTAGTATATTCATGTATCGCGCCGCATTCTTGAATTCTTGGTTTACGCGGGTAGTGGATCGATTGCACACTACACGATCATGATCATCGTCCCGCTGTGCCACCTTCTTCGAAAGGCGCACAACCTCCGGCGGAGGCGGCGGCGGCGGAGCGCAATTATCACGGCAACGGAGCGCTCCCCCGCCAACGCATGGCCTCAGGAAGTCCTAATGGCGAACACCAATGCTTTGATGGGAGCGCGATGACGAAAGACCATGCGCGAAGGCATTGAAAAGGCTCTTCGACTCCGCTGGCAGCGGCGGCAGCGGCACGAGCAATGGCTCCGCGCCCAAGATCAGAAGATATGACGACGCTCATAGTAGTGGCGCCGGAGCACCAACTGACACACGCTGCTTGCAGCTCTCCGAGCAGGCGCTCGCGCACTTGCGCGAAGTATTCGCGCTGTTTGACCGGGACGGCGATTGCGAGATCAGACCCGAGGACGTGGCGTCATGTTGCGCGCCATCGGCCAGAACCCGACGCAGGCCGAGCTCGAAATGGCAATCGCCGAAATGGACACCAATGGCAACGGCACCGTCGACTTCGCCGAGTACGTCGCCTACATGGGTGAGGAAACGCTCAATCCGCCTACCGAAGAAGAGCTCCGTCAGGTGTTCGAGGTGAGCACACCTACTCCTTGATTGGCCGCCTTTCCCTTCGGTGCGAATTATTCCTGAGATCTCATCAAGCAATCAGTTGGCGATACACGCAAGGGTTTTCCCAACGTAGGAGTACCGTAACAACATACATTAGCGCGGTGCCCATTTCTCCATTTTCCCCACTTATAAATCTGCCCCCCCCCCCCCCTACCTGTAAAAGCAGTATGTAGCGCCTCCTAGGCTTGCCAAAGTCCACCAATCACGGGAAGCTTGTGGTGTGCGTGATATAGTGAGCGGGTGCTCGTCTCAATGAAAGCAACCTGGAGCAGCCACTTAAAAGTAAAAGTCATTCCACTTGAGTTCCGTGACCCTGAATACTCATCCGTAATGATGGTGTCTGCCTTGCTAAAACTAAAGTGCAATGAAGTGATCCGGCGACACCGATATTATTAATCAAGTTTTACAATCGTTCCGTTTTATATTGAGATTACGTCATGGCGTTGAAATCAGTCCGCCGTGGTGAAGCAGTGGTGGCTATGGTGCTAGGCTGCTCACCCGAAGGTCGCGGGTTCGATGCCGACCGCGGCGGTATCATTTTGATAGAGTCGAAATTTTAGAGGCCCGTGTGCTGTGTGATGTCAGTGTACGATAAGAACACCTGACGTTGACCATTTCCTGGAGCCCTCTCCATTACGGCGTCCCTCATAATCGATATCGTGGTTTTGGAGTTTTCAACCTCAGATCGTTTAGTCTTAATGGCC